>NC_056731.1:502914621-502933706 GCF_019279795.1 Protopterus annectens | reverse complement strand
TCACCAAATGAGCCACATCAACCAAATGAGTTTCCTCACTCATATGAACTGCCTCAATTATATGAATGTCAACCATATGAACTGTCGACCATATGAAGTAGACCCAACTATTTACAGCTTGAGTAAGGAAAACCTTGTGTAATACTGACTGGAAAGATAATATTTATGGATGAATACAGATGAAACATGGAGTATAATTAGAAAATGATAAGTAATTAGGATTCAAAGATGGCTGCCATGCTGTAAACACTGCTAAACTGCAGCTCTTCAATTAACCCGAGGAAAATCTCTGATCTGAGTGGGTATCAGTAGGTTTAAACATCAAATTGATGATAAAAAGTTGCATTTATACTTACCTAATCTAAAATCAGTTAAAAAAGTGGGGAAAAAAAGTATTTATCCATCAGGATTACAAGTGATTACTTTGCTCTGAAGAGAGAAACAAACAAAGGACCGTGTGCTTTCTTTATTCTGCCTTTCTGCTTGGGGAAAGAAAAGTCTTGCAACAAGGAAGAACCATGGAAACAACTACTACTAAGACAAAGTTGTCAGAACTACAGTCGCCAGTAAAGGATAGAACTGCAAAAAAACAAAGGATTACTAGACAGCAGGAACAACAGAAACCAGAAACTAGATCCAGGACTGATCAGCCACTAAACATGGAGGATATCAAACACGCTTTACTACCTATACAGGAAGCTCTAAAGGACTTGACCTCACAAATACAAACATTTGGAGTTTTATGCAATCAATTGCTTCAGAGAATGGACAAAACTGAGACCAGAGGACAAAATTGACATGCTGGAGAAAAAATCAAAGGTATGTGATGTGGATGTACAAGCCATGCAAAATAAACTTATTGATTTAGAAGCAAGGTCTAGAAGAAATAATATTATTATAAGAGGAATCCCTGAAAACATCCAGTATGCAGAGCTAATACCAGCCATAACACAAATATTTGAAATCCTGTTAAATGATGCTGATGGGGTGAAACAGATTGTAATAGAAAGGACACACAGGCTGAGAGAGGTACAAGCTTCTACTATGCCTAGACCTGTATATGTTAAGATATTGAACTTTCACGATGTTAGCAAAATACTGTTTACTGCAAAAAAAATGGTGGCTATGTTATGTGGAAAAATGTTAAAATATTTCTGGCTCAAGATTTACCATTACAAGTAAGGCAGGCTAGACAGTCTTTATCTGCTTACTGTAAATTTCTGATTGATAAACAAATTAAATTCCAGATGAAATACCCCAATATGCTTACATTTATGGTGGATGGCACTAAATATTCTGTTTCCAGTAAAAATCAGGCAAAAGAAGTGTTTCTGAAAGTTTTTAAAGTTCTACCTGCATCAGAGGGCTGAAAAGAACTTCCATTGAGACTGGCATGTTCCTGTAGTCAGATCCAGCATGTATTTTACCTCAAGGCTTTTCTAATCCTTTGTTTCTTCACTAAACTGTTCAGGCCTCTGAAAAAGCAATAAAACTGTTTGTTTATGCTAATCTGAGGGTCTGCTGTCTGGTTTCAGACTTTTATGACCTCAAGGTCTATTTCCATTGTGTGGTAAACCGGAAATGCCTGGATTTCAACTGAGAGTGTTGATTTGGATGTAACACTTCCTGTGGTCCTGCTGTGAAAGAGGTCCCCCATCATGAGTATTTCTGATGGTTTCCTGGCTTGAGAAGACAAAGAGAACTGAAAATAATATGTTAATGTTCTTTTTATAACGAAATAACATTACAGTATGTACTTAAAGCACATAATAACATGTACTTTTACTATTTTTTTCTTCTTTTATAGGTGTGAACTAAAATCGTTTTTTTTACTATATGCAGTGAGTGGCAGGCACTGTGTAGGGTACAGATTTAAAATATAGGATGCATTTTTTTTTTCTCTCTCCTCTCTTCTGTAAAAAGTTTATGTACATAATGATTGCAACAAAACAGATACTTAAGGTAGGATAAAATAAGTACCCAATCTACTAAAACTTTCCTTTACACAGTAATAACCTTGGAAATGAGATTTGTTTAACTAATAGTTAAACCAAAGCTGTAGTTAAGTAGCGGTGTTTGGTAGGGAATGTGTAGTTTAGACTTTGATGTAGATATGCTAGAATATATAGGTTGTAAGTTTAGGAAATGTTTTAAATGTTATTACCTGAAGTTTTTCAATGTGTTGGTGTGTTTAACCTTGTTTATATTTTCTCTTATACAAGACCTATATAAATCCTGGTCCAGGGGTAAAGTGGGTAAGCACTGGTTAGGGCCGGGATGTAGGAAATGCTTCCAGATTAGATATAGTGTAAGTCAATACATGTCAATTTGATAATTCCCCTCTTATATTGTTATTTGATACCAAGACCTGTGAATGTGGGAGTTGAACTCATGGAATGTTAAAGGGCTCCAGAACTTGAAGAAGAGAAAGCTGTTGCTACACATATTATTACAGGACAAAGCACTGTTTGTATTTCTACAGGAAACACATTTGATGAATGAACAATGGAATGATATTAGAAAAAAGAACTGGATTAGAGAGCTAGTGACATCAGAAGGTAAGACAAAGTGCGGGAGTGGCTATAATTATCAAAACCCAATACAAAGATAGGATTTTAGACTCCAAAGTGGATCCAAATGGGCGATGGTGTTATGTGATTTTATCGGATAATGCATTTGATAAACCTATCCTACTTTTGAATATATATGCCCCATGTAATGATCAACACGGTTTCATAGCATCATTATATCCAATATTAACACAATATGATGGTTATTATTTTGTTGTGGGTGGGGACTGGAATACCTATCAAAATCCAAAGTTGGATAGGTCTTGTCCACAAAGAGCATTTAATAAGCAGGCCGGGATAGCATTAAATGATTTTAAGGAAGATTTTCAATTATATGACCCCTTTTCTTATTCACAAGATATTAATAATGCAAATAAATACACCTTCTATTCACCATGCCACAAAATGTGGGCTAGAATAGATTACTTTTTGATATCTAAAGCACTAACGAATTTAGAACCAGTGGTGGTTATACATACTCGTCATCTATCAGATCACTCAAAAATTTCGTTAAAATTTTCTAAACATTTAAAAGACACAAGAAGGCATAGGGGTTATAATTGGTCACTCAACCCAAATCTTTTAAGTAAAAAAGAGATAGCAGACGGAATTATAAAATATTTGAAAGAATTTACAGATTGCTTGAAGCTCCAAAAATATACTCCTGACATTGAATGGGCGACAGCTAAAGCTCAAATTAGAGGATTTCTTATACAAAAAGCCTCATATTATAAGAAAATTCATAATAGTGATATTCAAAAACTAGAAATAAGAATAAAACAACTTGATAATGAGCTGATTCAGAATTTTAACGCTCAAACTGAGGAGGAAATGTTGAAGCTTCAAAGGGATCTCTTTTTACTTCATAATAAAAATTAACACTTCAAGAACATAGGTGTTTAGTGAAATATGCTAATAATGGTCAAATACCATCAAAAGCACTGGCAAGGATTATAAATCAATCAAAAACAACTGGATATATTTCGGAAATACAGTATAACGACACAATATATTCTAAAACTGAGGATATTGTTGATGTTTTTGGGAAAATCTATACTAAGGTGTATGAGGGGCAAACTGATAGGTCTCTACATAACCAGAATAAAAGTTTTCTGCAAAAAATTAACTTTCCAGAATTAGAAGAGAGCCTGCAAAGTGACCTGATTAAACCTATTTCTAAAGAAGAAATAGTATATACAATTCAACATATGAAAGCACACAAGTCGCCAGGGCCTGATGGTATTACAGCTGAATTTTACAAAGAGTTTGCTGATAGTTTGGGAAAAGAATTGTCTCATGTATTTAATTATATAACTAAAAATAAAATTAGTGACCCCCACCTCAATGCGTCAAAAACAATTTTCATACATAAAACCTATTCAGATCCCCTTAACCCAGATAATTACAGACCAATAGCACTAATGAATGTGGATATGAAAATTTTAACATCCATTATAGTATTGAGACTAAAGAAGGTTTTGATATATTTAATTTCTAAGGAACAAGCTGAATTTATGGCAACTAGACAAACTAGCGATAACACACTTACACTGCATAATATGATGACGTATGCTAAACAAAACAACTTTAATATCTTTGCTCTTATAATAGATGCCCAGAAAGCATTTGATAGAGTAGACATAAAGTTTTTGTTTGATGTGTTACCCTATTTTAACTTGCCCCAAGAATTCATTCAGATACTACAAATATTATATAGTAATCCATACACTACGCTATACATCAATAGGACTTATTCTAACAGAATACAGATTAAAAATGGTACTCGTCAGGGTTGTCCCATGTCCCCCTTATTGTTTAACCTATATCTAGAATCCCTATTTTTATATATCAAGCAAAATTTGTATCATAATGCACCAATAATTTATAGGAATAAAATATTAATGTCAGCATTCACGATGATCTTATTATTTATTGTACAACCCCAATTTCGACAGTGAAAAAGATATTAAAGCTCATAAACAAATTTTCAGTAGTTTCTAATTATAAAATTAACTTACAGAAAATGAATATCTTCCCATTAAGAACCCCAAAACCTTTTCATTAATGGCCCTGATGGGGAAGTTAACATGTAAAGAAAATATTAAATATTTGGGTATCAACTTCTCTACGGATAATAAGGACTTTTATAACAATAATGTTAAACAGTATGGGAACACATAATAGCTGATTGTGACAGATGGAAGAATTTAAAACTACCGGTATTAGCAAAAGTATCATTAGTGAAAATTAATATACTACCACGAATGTTATACATATTTAGGTCTGCCCAATTATCAATTTCAAAACAGTTTTAAACAAATGCATAAAGATCTAGCTAAATTTATCTGGAACCCAAAAGAACTAGAATATCTTATGAGAAATTAATGACCCTAAAACAAGAGGGGACTTGAGCTACCAAACTTTGAAGCATATTATTTGATTGTAAACGCTAATCAAATTTTAAGAATTGCTAATTATGATGTAACGAATAGAAAATGGATACCAACTTGGGTGGTCTTGAATCATAAGCATATTTTGGATAGGAAAATAAATCCTAAAGCATTACCCTTTATGGACAAAATTAGTCTGATAAAATATGGGGTCATGGACCACATAATAACCTGTGTCTCATCTCTGCAAACTTTATTTCAGTCCATAGATTTATTGCAATATATGATGGTTCTTCAACCTTTCCACAGGAATCCTAATTTTAAACTAAATAATCAACTGATCGATCTCAGCAAATTTCCATTAATAGTTAATCTGACTCTATTTGATGTTTTTAATAAACTTGACTTGTCAGCTTTACAAATTAGACAGGAAATGAATCTACCTAGAAGTTACATTGTTATAATGAGACAAGTTAAAGATCTTGCCTTGAGCTATTTTAGGAACTTTAAACCTCCAGCTGGATTTGTGGATAAGTGCTCTGAATTGTGGCAAGCTATCCAACAAGACACTAAATTTATAGCAACTACATACAAATTAATTAAGGATTTGAAATTTCAGGACAAAATTTTGCTTTCAGAGTATTGGGTAAACAAAGTAACAGTAACAGATAATCAGATATTAAAAGCAATTGATATAACTAGGAAATCAGTTTCTTTTCAAAAACTGATGTACAAATTGATGATTTGGAACAATGCATATTACACACATCTTAGATTACATAAATTTAACCCTAGGAATTCTCCAATTTGTCCATACTGTGCAGATCAAACAGCGGATCTTCTTCATATTTTCTGGAGTTGTAAATGCGTATATAAACTTTGGAACTCTCTTAAAGTACAACTGCAAAAGATGGGTTATCAAAGTTCTACACTGTCATGGGAATTTATGATTCTACACATTCCTCCAAGAGAGCTTTCCAGATTGCAAACTATTATTTGTATGAATATTTTCTTGCTGATGAAACTCTATATAGCCACAAATTGGCTAGAACCACATAAGACATCATGGAATAATTTTAAGCTTGTGGCTATAAAACATATACTAGCACATAAATTACTTCTGAAATAAACTAACAAAAATATTAATAACCCGAAAATATGGGAAAAGGTCTTCAATATTATATTAGCATGATACTGATTTTAGGAATATATTAAATATAGGAAGCATTTCATGTAGATATTGTATAAATGGTTTGTAGTAGTTATAGTGTATTATGTGTGTGATGTTTATTGTATTTTTGTAATGTTTTTGGAAAATATATTTCAATAAAAATTTATTATGGAAAAAAAAAAGAAAATGATAAGTAATTAGAGAGAAAAAAAAGTGCATGGTTAATGATGTAATTAAAGGTATCTGAATATTACCAAAACATGTAAAGAGTTTGATCAGCAGAAAGAAGACCTGCTGTAAAAAATTACAAAAATACAATCCCTGGATGTAGTAAAATGAGATTTAACACATTATCAAGATAAAAAAAAAAAACAGAAATGAAAGCATCAGGGAGTACTCATGAAAATAAAACTATAACGGGCAAAAATGGCAGGAGAAGAACCTTCGACTGCTGTATTAATATCAGTAAGGAGAAGTACAAAAGAGGGTTTCAAATGCTATATGTGGATGACAGTAAGGTAAAGGATCCAAAAGAGATTAAAGGAATAGTACAGAGGGAAAAACACTGTGCAACTCTTTACTGAACTCCAGTCAGTATGAATACCACTTCAGCCCTCCATCCTGAAAAGAGGCTATTGACCTAATGAGACTAACCTGGTCAATGATGTGTAACTAAAATAAATAAATAAATAAATAAATAAATAAATAAAATATCTTAGGAAATCTATTAATAAGGAATGCCTGCTAGAGGTAAATAAAAGGATAGATATTACTTAAATACCAGATTTGTGGTTTACAAGACTGGCATACTGGTTGCATTGATGACAATGTTCAGTTAAGTCTGAGCGAAGGCTGATAAGTAAAAATCTGGAAAGAACTTTAGTCATATCAGTATATAACAGAACAGGCACAAATGACATGATAGTCTCTCATAAACAGATACACTTCCTGTATGAGTTAAAGTAATTCAGGCTTTTATTCTAAATGATTGTTAACAAAGTTTAATCAGACAGATACGGCAGACGGACAACTGCTGCACTGATTCATGTAATCATAATTTTGTAGAAACAAAGCAAGAGCCAGAAGCTTTATACAACATCTTCACACAGAATTATATATTGAATTTGTGTTTCTGATAATGTTGTGCATTGTCTACTGCAAGGCAAATGGTAGGTGGCTGATAGATCAAGAACACATTTATTAAATGGTAGGCGACTGATACATCAAGAACACATTTATTAAATGGTAGGTGAGTGATGCATCAAGAACACATTTATTAAATGGTAGGCGACTGATACATCAAGAACACATTTATAAAATGGTAGGTGACTGATACATCAAGAACACATTTATTAAATGGTAGGCGACTGATACATCAAGAACACATTTATTAAATGGTAGGCAACTGATAGTTCTGGGCCCATCACTGCACAATTTACATACAAAGATAAAAATGATACATAGAACTATTATTTGATTAAAATATGACAGTGATCTTTAAATTGTAATGTATGCAGTTATTAAAGAAGACCAAGCAAACAAAGGCAAGCGTTCATGAAGTAGGACTTGTGGTAAGTAATATAATATAAATCTTCACAGAAGTGGTTCAAAAATAATCTTTGGAAAGTAGAAATAAGTAATGCATTACAAAATGATGGGGAAAAGAAAGGAAGAGGTCATAAAGCAGAAACAACTTGGATAAAAATTGAACATGGTTTGTCAGAGAGCCTACAAATTAATGAGTGCAATATAAGGGTTTCTGACATTAAGATAATCAAGGCAGCCATAAAACATGACACAAACACAAACACACACACACACACACACACACACACACACACACACACACACACACACACACACACACACACACATATATATATATATATATATATATGCACACACACACACACACACACACACACACACAGACACACACACACACACACACAATTACCTTTCACTAGATCACTGACTCACTACATTGAGATGTAGTACATTCCCCACAAATAATAAAAAAATCCCTTAGAACAAAACAGAAAACATTTTATGCAGGGGGTAAATCCATCTGTACCACCCCACACCCCCTGGTAATTATGCATATCAAGTCTGAGATCATACAGCAGAGGGAAAAGGGCAAAAATCTCACTCCCCACTGTGTAGCAAGCCCCTAAAGTAAACATCAGCATTCTGTGATGAATTAGCTTTTGATAAAAAAGCTGGTTTCCAAAATGTTTGCTGTACCAAACACGTGACAAAGCACACAACAAATATATATATATATATATATATATATATATATATAAATGCAAATGCAACTGTTTAGGGCAACCTAGTGAAATATAACATCAGTAAACACCTTTTCAGTGAGCCACAATCAGTAAAATTTTTAATTCCTGAAAAAGTCTACAAAATTGGAAACAACCCTACACACCAATACCAACATAACACAATACTGGGAAAAAGAGACAACTCTCTTAACTTTGGTATTCTCTGATCAGCAGCCACACTGCTAAACCACCTCTATTTTTAGGTCTGAAATCTCTCTTCTTATACCACCCTAAATTGAATGGATTGAATAACTTTCACATTGACCACAAGGAAAGGGGACAGATATATATATATATATATAATATATATATATATATATATATATATATATATATATATATATATATATATATATATATATATATGTATACATACATCTTCACACAGAATTATATATTGAATTTGTGTTTCTGATAATGTTGTGCATTGTCTACTGCAAGGCAAATGGTAGGTGGCTGATAGATCAAGAACACATTTATTAAATGGTAGGCGACTGATACATCAAGAACACATTTATTAAATGGTAGGTGAGTGATGCATCAAGAACACATTTATTAAATGGTAGGTGAGTGATACATCAAGAACACATTTATTAAATGGACACGACTGATACATCAAGAACACATTTATTAAATGGTAGGCGACTGATACATCAAGAACACATTTATTAAATGGTAGGCAACTGATAGTTCTGGGCCCATCACTGCACAATTTATATACAAAGATAAAAATGATACATAGAACTATTATTTGATTAAAATATGGCAGTGATCTTTAAATTGTAATGTATGCAGTTATTAAAGAAGACCAAGCAAACAAAGGCAAGCGTTCATGAAGTAGGACTTCTGGTAAGTAATATAATATAAATCTTCACAGAAGTGGTTCAAAAATAATCTTTGGAAAGTAGAAATAAGTAATGCATTACAAAATGATGGGGAAAAGAAAGGAAGAGGTCATAAAGCAGAAACAACTTGGATAAAAATTGAACATGGTTTGTCAGAGAGCCTACAAATTAATGAGTGCAATATAAGGGTTTCTGACATTAAGATAATCAAGGCAGCCATAAAACATGACACAAACACAAACACACACACACACACACACACACACACACACACACACACACATATATATATATATATATATATATATATATATATATATATATATATATATATATGCACACACACACACACACACACACACACACACACACACACACACACACACACACACACACACACACACACACAATTACCTTTCACTACATCACTGACTCACTACATTGAGATGTAGTACATTCCCCACAAATAATAAAAAAATCCCTTAGAACAAAACAGAAAATATTTTATGCAGGGGGTAAATCCATCTGTACCACCCCACACCCCCTGGTAATTATGCATATCAAGTCTGAGATCATACAGCAGAGGGAAAAGGGCAAAAATCTCACTCCCCACTGTGTAGCAAGCCCCTAAAGTAAACATCAGCATTCTGTGATGAATTAGCTTTTGATAAAAAAGCTGGTTTCCAAAATGTTTGCTGTACCAAACATGTGACAAAGCACACAACAAATATATATATATATATATATATATATATATAGATATATATATATATATAAATGCAAATGCAACTGTTTAGGGCAACCTAGTGAAATATAACATCAGTAAACACCTTTTCAGTGAGCCACAATCAGTAAAATTTTTAATTCCTGAAAAAGTCTACAAAATTGGAAACAACCCTACACACCAATACCAACATTGAATAACTTTCACATTGACCACAAGGAAAGGGGACAGATATATATATATATATATATATATATATATATATATATATATATATAAAACTATTCTGCTAACATTAAAATCTGTGTTGGTTACATTTCTAGTAATCATTTTAAATCGAGTTGCTGGCTACTGAGACTTGTCTGCATATATCAACTGGACATAAGCTGATTTAAGTATATTTTCTGCACTTATTTAAGATTTGAGTGAGTAAATATTGTGTATCTTAGATTCAGTAAATAGTGTGTGTGTTTCTGAATCTCTGCAGTTAGCCATCTGAGCTCACTGAAAGTTGTTAGACTGCTTTGAAATTCCTTTGTTAGTGTTAATTAGCTTGGGGGTTTCTGCTAACATTAAAATCTGTGTTACTTACATTTCTAGTAAATATTTTAAATTGAGTTGCTGGCTACTGAGACTTGTCTGCATATATCAACTGGACATAAGCTGATTTAAGTATATTTTCTGCACTTATTTAAGATTTGAGTGAGTAAATATTGTGTGTCTTGGATTCAGTAAATATTGTGTGTGTCTCTGAATCTCTGCAGTTAGCCATCTGAGCTCACTGAAAGTTGTTAGACTGCTTTGAAATTCCTTTGTTAGTGTTAATTAGCTTGGGGTTTCTGCTAACATTAAAATCTGTGTTGGTTACATTTCTAGTAATCATTTTAAATTGAGTTGCTGGCTACTGAGACTTGTCTGCATATATCAACTGGACATAAGCTGATTTAAGTATATTTTCTGCACTTATTTAAGATTTGAGTGAGTAAATATTGTGTGTCTTGGATTCAGTAAATATTGTATGTGTCTCTGAATCTCTGCAGTAGTTTCCCACCCACTCTCCCTGTTTCTTGTTGTGGTGTTAATCTTGGTGGCTTTGGAATTGCCCGTCCCTGCTATAAATCTCTTGTTGCACACTCCTCCTGGACCCATCTCATTCGCTCACTCAACTGAGTACAGTGAGATCATATTTTGATTTTGGATACTCTTACCAGTCCCATCTCCTCTGCAGTGTACAGAGAGAGCACTTGGGAAGGGCACTCCCCTATAGTATCTTAATCTGCTCTGTTTCCTCCATCTCAAAAAAATAAAAAAAATAAAAACAATTTTTTGTGCACTTTAACTGCCTTACTGTATTTGTGTTTCTTCCTACTTTATTACTTTATTTTGCTTTTGCCTCTTTTAAAAGTACTCAATTAAATTTATTCTGCTGCCTTTATTACTGCTTGTTAGTAGCCTGATTAAATTGTAACTGTTATTCTAAGGCCCTTGGTTTAAGCATTTGGGCTTCAAACCAGTTGTTTTACATTGGGAAGGTTTGTGGTCTGCACTGTTGTGGCAGGACAGGTAGCGTACATCCTCCTAAGTTGGGAACTGCTGATTGAAGGCTCAGTGTCTGTTATTCTAAAAGTGTATTAGTTCTAGGTTAAGGACTTGGGCTTCAGGCCAGTTATTTTACATTAAGAAGGTTTGTGGTCTGCACTCTTGTGAGAGGAGAGGCTAGATTCTGCCCTCCTGAGCTGGGAATTTCTGGTTAAAGGCTTATTGCGCATGTTTACTTGAACTGTTTCTTTCTGAAATCGGTACGCCTTGTTTGCTGTAGCATAGACTAGATTCAGGCCGGCTGGATCTAGCTTTGTTTATATGAATTGTGCACTGACCCAGGCCATTTTTTTTGGAGAAGGTTTCTCTGTACCCTAGTGGCAGGACTGTGCAGTTAGAACTTGTCTGATTGAAGACTGCTGGAACAGAGCTCAGTTTTAAGCTTTTTAACTGGTCAATTGGGTAAAGTGTTGTTTTGATTGTATCTGCTCTATTTTCTGGAAAAAAAAAATATATATATATATATATATATATATATATATATATATATATATATATATACTTCTTTCTCACCTTTCTGAACTAGTATAGTCCAGTTTTCATGTTATTGCTGAATCCAGGGTTGTGTTACAAGTTTCTGTGTTGCCATACCTTACTTGGATAGAAGGAAGTTTCTCTGTATATATACTTCTTTCTCACCTTTCTGAACTAGTATAGTCCAGTTTTCATGTTATTGCTGAATCCAGGGTTGTGTTACAAGTTTCTGTGTTGCCATACCTTACTTGGATAGAAGGAAGTTTCTCTTTTCACCTGTGAGAGAGGGGAGCTTTGAGCAGGCTATCTGTCCCTGGAGGAGTGGTTTCAGACCAGACGTTGGTAGTTTATTGGCCTTTTTGGGCTAATTCTGATTGTATCTGCTCTATTTTCTGAAAAAAAAAATGATATACTTGTTTCCCACCTTTCTGAACTAGTATAGTCCAGTATTCAGGTTATTGCTGAATCCAGGGCTGTGTTACAAGTTTCTGTGTTGCCATTACCTTACTTGGATAGAAGGAAGTTTCTCTGTTCACCTGTGAAAGGGGAGCTTTGTGGAGCCTATCTGTCCCTGGAGGAGTGGTTTCAGCCCAGAAGTTAGTAGTTTATTGGCCATTTTGGGATAATTTCTATCTCTTTCACTTCCCTGCTATAAAACCCTCATTTGCACAGTTTTTACGCTTGTATTCCGCTCAGCAAGTGCCTTCCAGGTGTTCTGCAGAGTCTACAGCAGCAGAGAGACAAAAGAGTGACTTTGGAGTGATTAAGTATCAGTTTTCTGCTTTTCTTGCTGTCTTAACTAATTCTACCTAAAACGCCAGTTTTTTTTTTTTTTTTTAGCGAATCTGTGATTTAAAAAGTTTGTTATTGTATACAACTCTGCACAGCTCCTCGTGGTGTCCTGCAGAGTGATACAGGCAACTGGTAGGCTACACACTCAAGTGCGCTAGCCAAATTAAAGCATTTACTGTGTTTCTGTACCTAATTTCTGCTACTTAAAAAAAAACTATCCTTGTTTCCCACCTTTACTGAACTAGAATAGTCCAGTCTTCAGGTATTGCTGATCTCTGGGCTGTGTCATAGTTCCTGTGTTGCCCATATCCTTATTTGGATAGGGGGAAGCTTCTTTGTTCACCAGTGAGAGTGGGGAGCGCTGAGTAGCCTATCTGTCCCTTGAGGAGTGGTTCCAGCCCAGTAACTTGTAGCTTATTGGCCGTTTTGGGCCATTTCCTATCTCTTTCTAACCCCCTGCTTTAAAGCCAGCTTTAACACGCTTTTCCACTTGTAATTTAAAGTTTGTCCTGTTTGTTGCATTTACCTGTTGAGGCTACACACTCAAGTGCGCTAGCCTGTGTTACATATTTATTGCATTTTCCTGCTGTTTGTTGCAAAAAAGAAAAAAAAAAAAGAAAGAAAAAATTTATCCTTGTTTCCCGTCTTTCCTGACCTAGAGCAGTCCAAATACAGGCTTTGCTGTATTCTGGACTTTTGGAAAGTTCCTGTGTTGCCCATTTCCTTTCTTGGATAAAGGGAGGCTTCTTTGTTCACCAGTGGCAATGGGGAGCTTAGAGCATCCTATCTATCCCTGGAGGAGTGTTCCCAGCACAAGAATCTGGTAGTCTATTGGCCGTTTTGGGACAATTTCTAGCTCTTTCAAGTCCCCCTGTATAAAACCCGCTTTGGCGTGTTTTTTTGCGCTTGTTACTACTCAGCCAAGCTCCTCGTGGTCCTGCAGAGTGGTGCTAGCAGCAGAGAGGCTAAAAGAGCGACTGCTAACCTGATAAAAGTGTTTTCCTGATACTACTTAGGCGACTGTCCGATCTAGCTAAACTGCAAGTATTTCTGCTTCTTGAACTGTTTTAAACTGTTTAAAGTTGTTTTTGCACCTGCACTTTTAAAGTTTGCCCTGTTTGTTGCATTTATCTGTTGAGGCTACACACTCAAGTGCGCTAGCCTGTGTTACATATTTATTGCATTTTCCTGCTGTTTGTTGCAAAAAAGAAAAAAAAAAAAGAAAAAATGTATCCTTGTTTCCCGTCTTTCCTGACCTAGAGTAGTCCAAATACAGGCTTTGCTGTATTCTGGACTTTTGGAAAGTTCCTGTGTTGCCCATTTCCTTTCTTGGATAAAGGGAGGCTTCTTTGTTCACCAGTGGCAATGGGGAGCTTAGAGCATCCTATCTATCCCTGGAGGAGTGTTCCCAGCACAAGAATCTGGTAGTCTATTGGCCGTTTTGGGACAATTTCTAGCTCTTTCAAGTCCCCCTGTATAAAACCCGCTTTGGCGTGTTTTTTTGCGCTTGTTACTACTCAGCCAAGCTCCTCGTGGTCCTGCAGAGTGGTGCTAGCAGCAGAGAGGCTAAAAGAGCGACTGCTAACCTGATAAAAGTGTTTTCCTGATACTACTTAGGCGACTGTCCGATCTAGCTAAACTGCAAGTATTTCTGATTCTTGAACTGTTTTAAACTGTTTAAAGTTGTTTTTGCACCTGCACTTTTAAAGTTTGCCCTGTTTGTTGCATTTACCTGTTGAGGCTACACACTCAAGTGCGCTAGCCTGTGTTACATATTTATTGCATTTTCCTGCTGTTTGTTGCAAAAAAAGAAAAAAAAAATGATCCTTGTTTCCTGTCTTTCCAGACCTACAGTAGTCCAAATACAGGCTTTGCTGTATTCTGGACTTTTGGAAAGTTCCTGTGTTGCCCATTTCCTTTCTTGGATAAAGGGAGGCTTCATTGTTCACCAGTGGCAGTGGGGAGCTTAGAGCAGCCTATCTATCCCTGGAGGAGTGTTCCCAGCACAAGAATCTGGTAGTCTATTGGCCGTTTTGGGCCAATTTCTAGCTCTTTCAAGTCCCCCTGTATAAAACTCGCTTTAGCTCGACTTTGCGTGATTTTGTGCATAGCACAACATCAGGCAACGCCGCTTAATTGGGTTTAAACCATTCTCGGCTCCACAAAGTCTGCTCTTCACTTTGTCCCTTAGAACTGATCTAGTTCTCATAATAAACACCCTATTCCTACTCTAAAGCCTGGCACTTGCTCACTAAAGCAATTATATAAGTCAGCACTAAAAAATTAAAAGCACTACACCCTCACAAACTCCCCTTGAGTACCTTGTTCCCCATTGGCCCTTTTTCAATTATAAAGGAATTCCCAATACTATTCTAGCATGTCCAAAGGTCAGTTGTCAATCTCCTCTCCGGTCCAGCTGGTGAATCTGGAAATCTTGAGGCAATGTTACAACTGCCTCATGTACACAGACAACCCTCTCCTCCTCCCAACAAATTCCAACACATGTGAGAGATGCAACCATATAGCCAAACTGGAGGCTAAGCTTTCTCAACTCAGTACTGGCGTAACCAGTCATGAGGAGAAGGAAACCACACTCACTACAATTCCAGTCTCACATAGACCTACCACAACAGCAAACCAAACACATAAACACACAAAAACATACTCGGAGGCTCTAAATAAAAATCTGCCTAAGCAACAGGGACCTCCAAAGCAGACACCCAAGCAACCGCTACCCCAAAACAAAACACATGCAACACATAGCTCACAAAGCCAGTGTGCCAAACAGTCACAGCCCTTAAGGCTAAACAACACACCTGATACACTTATAATAGGTGACTCTATCATCAGGCACACTGACGTCCCACTCACCAGGCTGAACAAGGAGAAGGTCACGGTGAGCTGCCTGTCGGGCGCTAGGATCTGCCACATAACACAAGCACTCAGGTCACTCCAAGGCAAGTACAAATATGACTCAGTCATTGTCCATGCTGGTGTGAATGACCTGGACTACATGAAAAGAGACATAGAGGAGCTCTCTGAGCATGTAGCCCAGGCCGGTATGACCCTGACCTTGAGTAGCATCTTACCCTCACCAAGAATGATGCCACAGTATGAAGACAAGATGATCAACTTCAACAATTGGCTTAAGTATTGGTGTCATTCAAAGGGGATCCAATGCCTGTCAGCCTGGGATGACATGCTCGACAAGCCACAATGCTTCGCTAGGGAAGGCTTGCACCTGTCACCCCTGGGCTTTCGGATATTGACAAAGGCTCTTGCCACCCCATAGTGCCTTTTAGGCAAGGCTCAAAAGACAAACCCACCTCCATAGGTATCACAAGGATAAGAAACCAAGAGTAATGCTACTCAATGCCAGAAGTCTAAACCTCAAGATGCGTGACTCAAACTCTCCTTAGCATGGAGAACATCGATATCTGTGCAGTAACAGAAACCTGGTTCAAGGCTCCCGAGAGCACCCCAGCACTACCAGGTTATACCTCATACCATGTTTTTCGGCCCCAAACTTGGACCGAGCCACAAAAGGAGGGGGAGTATCAATATTCACAAAGATACCGACACCTCCAGGTTGGTGGCAAAGCACGAAGCATCAAGAGACTATCCATGTGCAACTAACAGTGGGTAAAACTGCCTTCCAGTTTATAGCCTGCTACAGACCACCCTCCCAAACCCAGGAACCCCACTTGGCCTTCCTGAGAACACTGGAAAATATGAAGGTCTCCCCAAACACCATTATATTGGGTGACTTCAACTACCCAAACATAGACTGGGAGCATTACTCTAGCTCCAACACCCTAGCCCAAAGGTTCCTAGAATTTATAAACTCAAATGCTATGGAACAGCTTGTTAACACTCCCACAAGAGGGGAAAACATACTGGACCTGATCATCACCAACATGGGGACTCTATGCTCCAGACCAGAAGTGTATCCCTCACTGGTAAGATCAGACCATAAACTAATCTCACTAGATATTCACATCCCGACCCCAGCCCCTGCCCAGAAAATCACAGTGAAAAACTTCTCTAAAGCAAATTTCACACTCCTCAAAACCAGGTGGAATCCTGAAGCCCCGGCCTGTGGAAAATACAGCCCAGACCGTAGAACCCTTTATAAACACATTCTATGAATACCTTCAGGAATGCATGGATCATGCAATCCCAAACAAAACCAAGACCCAGTCCTCCAGCAGTAGGCGTCCTGTCTGGTGGACCCCAGCCATAAACAAACTATACAATAGAAGGAGGAAGCTACATGATAGAGCAAAATCCCAAAAGGGAAGGCATCTCTGATCAGTATTAGCAAAAACTACAGGCAGGCACTCATAAAATCGTCTAAGGCCAGCTTCAAGAGGAAAATTGCACAGGACACTCAAGGATAATCACAAGGCTTTCTTTAGTTATGTTAGAAACCTGGGTGGGAATTCCCAGATATGCTCAGAATTAGTCCAAAATGACAAAAATACACTGAACCTGCCAGACATTGCCAACATCCTAGCTAACAGGTTCAGAGCAAACTTCTCCCCCCTTCCCCACCACAAAAGGGCAAATCGCTATCCCAGCAGAGTGCTGCCCCTGACATCTCAGATACTCAGGTAAGAGCCGCCTCCAAAGCAAAAACACAGCATCAATGGGACCAGACAGTGTCCTGGGCTGCCCCTATATGAACTCCAAGAAGAACCAAACCCAAACATAAAACTACTGTTCAATCTCAGCCTTACTATGGATATGTACCCAAAGAGTGGACAGCAACAGTGGTCCCTCTCCACAAAGGTGGTGCCTCATTTCAACGGATCCTGGAAACTATCAATTCCCATAAGCCTGACTAGCTTGCTCTGCAAAGCTATGGAAAGGATCATCATGGACCCTCATAAATAAAGATATCGGGACCTACAGACACTGATCCTACCCAGTTCGGTTTTGTTAAGGGCAGATCCTGCCTCTTAAACCTGGTCAATTCTTTGAACAGTCACCAAGGCCATTGACGAGGGAAGGTGGTCCACACAGCCTACCCACCTCATGGACCTACAAAGCCTTCGATATAATACCCCACTGGCATTATAGATAAGCTCACCAGCTTAAACATAAACCCCTATGTCACTAGATGGGTTGCAAACTGGCTCAAGGACAGAACCCACATGGTTAGAATTGCTGGAGCCATGTCAGACTCCAAACCAGTTACAAGTGGCATCCCACAAGGCTCAGTCCTGGGACCTCTCTTGTTCAGTATATATTTCTCGGAGGTACAGGCCAACATGGAAGGACTGTGGCTGACCAAGTTCGCAGATGACTGCAAACTAGGTGCCATAATCGACTCTCCAGCCGACACAAGCATCCTACAAAAGGGCCTCATAGAAACAGACAACTGGTGCGAGAGCCATGGCCTCAAGCTAAACGCCAAAAAGTGTATAGTCATCCTTTTCAGCAAAAACAAAGTGCCCACAAATTACCACATAGATGGTAATCCACTAAGTATGGAAGAAGTAATTAGGGACCCGGGGACCCAAGTTGATAGCAATCTCTCATTTGACAACCACGTGGCCAAAGTGGTTAGAAAATCATTTTATATAGCCCACCTAATCATGAAGGGATTCACATCTAGATCAGGGGAGGTCATCGTGCCTCTTTACTCATCCCTCATCAGGCCCATAATTGAGTACAATGCCTTTTGGATGTACCTTACCAGACACCTGCAGCAACTGGAAAGACCCCAAAAGTACCTCACCAAGAGGATCAAAGGGCTCAAACAGATGCCATATGCTCTGAAATAAACAAAAAAAGGAGAGAAAAAAACGCACTGAAACCAACACACTTTAAAGTTAGCGCTTTCATTTACTTGAATATTGTAAACTTCTTCAGACAATAAAAATTCAAATCCCAAACCTTAAATACAATTAAAATAATGATGTCATCAATTAAACATACAACCCACCTCATTTTAAAGAAACAGTCATCAAGGCTAATAAATTTATATAAGCCGGGATATTTACATTAACACAGAAAATATTATTTTATATCGTTTAAGAAGCCTAAAAATTTACATTTCAAGAAAGAAAAACTTTAAATGGAAAAAAGGGCAACCCTTAGGGCTTGGTGGGGTAAGACTAGTTAATATGAAAAACGCTACCCCCTGGCCCTTAAAGATAAAAAAAACCCCAAAGGTGGACCAAAA
>NC_056731.1:502848749-502914121 GCF_019279795.1 Protopterus annectens | reverse complement strand
AAAAAAAAAAAAAAAATAAGTGCAGAAAATATATTAAATCAGCTTATGTCCAGTTGATATATGCAGACAAGTCTCAGTAGCCAGCAACTCGATTTAAAATGATTACTAGAAATGTAACCAACACAGATTTTAATGTTAGCAGAAACAAGCTAATTAACACTAACAAAGGAATTTCAAAGCAGTCTAACAACTTTCAGTGAGCTCAGATGGCTAACTGCAGAGATTCAGAGACACACACAATATTTACTGAATCCAAGACACACAATATTTACTCACTCAAATCTTAAATAAGTGCAGAAAATATACTTAAATCAGCTTATGTCCAGTTGATATATGCAGACAAGTCTCAGTAGCCAGCAACTCGATTTAAAATGATTACTAGAAATGTAACCAACACAGATTTTAATGTTAGCAGAAACCCCAAGCTAATTAACACTAACAAAGGAATTTCAAAGCAGTCTAACAACTTTCAGTGAGCTCAGATGGCTAACTGCAGAGATTCAGAGACACACACAATATTTACTGAATCCAAGACACACAATATTTACTCACTCAAATCTTAAATAAGTGCAGAAAATATACTTAAATCAGCTTATGTCCAGTTGATATATGCAGACAAGTCTCAGTAGCCAGCAACTCGATTTAAAATGATTACTAGAAATGTAACCAACACAGATTTTAATGTTAGCAGAAACCCCCAAGCTAATTAACACTAACAAAGGAATTTCAAAGCAGTCTAACAACTTTCAGTGAGCTCAGATGGCTAACTGCAGAGATTCAGAGACACACACAATATTTACTGAATCCAAGACACACAATATTTACTCACTCAAATCTTAAATAAGTGCAGAAAATATACTTAAATCAGCTTATGTCCAGTTGATATATGCAGACAAGTCTCAGTAGCCAGCAACTCGATTTAAAATGATTACTAGAAATGTAACCAACACAGATTTTAATGTTAGCAGAAACCCCCAAGCTAATTAACACTAACAAAGGAATTTCAAAGCAGTCTAACAACTTTCAGTGAGCTCAGATGGCTAACTGCAGAGATTCAGAGACACACACAATATTTACTGAATCCAAGACACACAATATTTACTCACTCAAATCTTAAATAAGTGCAGAAAATATACTTAAATCAGCTTATGTCCAGTTGATATATGCAGACAAGTCTCAGTAGCCAGCAACTCGATTTAAAATGATTACTAGAAATGTAACCAACACAGATTTTAATGTTAGCAGAAACCCCAAGCTAATTAACACTAACAAAGGAATTTCAAAGCAGTCTAACAACTTTCAGTGAGCTCAGATGGCTAACTGCAGAGATTCAGAGACACACACAATATTTACTGAATCCAAGACACACAATATTTACTCACTCAAATCTTAAATAAGTGCAGAAAATATACTTAAATCAGCTTATGTCCAGTTGATATATGCAGACAAGTCTCAGTAGCCAGCAACTCGATTTAAAATGATTACTAGAAATGTAACCAACACAGATTTTAATGTTAGCAGAAACCCCAAGCTAATTAACACTAACAAAGGAATTTCAAAGCAGTCTAACAACTTTCAGTGAGCTCAGATGGCTAACTGCAGAGATTCAGAGACACACACAATATTTACTGAATCCAAGACACACAATATTTACTCACTCAAATCTTAAATAAGTGCAGAAAATATACTTAAATCAGCTTATGTCCAGTTGATATATGCAGACAAGTCTCAGTAGCCAGCAACTCGATTTAAAATGATTACTAGAAATGTAACCAACACAGATTTTAATGTTAGCAGAAACCCCCAAGCTAATTAACACTAACAAAGGAATTTCAAAGCAGTCTAACAACTTTCAGTGAGCTCAGATGGCTAACTGCAGAGATTCAGAGACACACACAATATTTACTGAATCCAAGACACACAATATTTACTCACTCAAATCTTAAATAAGTGCAGAAAATATACTTAAATCAGCTTATGTCCAGTTGATATATGCAGACAAGTCTCAGTAGCCAGCAACTCGATTTAAAATGATTACTAGAAATGTAACCAACAAATATTTTAATGTTAGCAGAACAAGCTAATTAAGACTAACAAAGGAATTTCAAAGCAGTCTAACAACTTTCAGTGAGCTCAGATGGCTAACTGCAGAGATTCAGAGACACACACAATATTTACTGAATCCAAGACACACAATATTTACTCACTCAAAACTTAAATAAGTGCAGAAAATATACTTAAATCAGCTTATGTCCAGTTGATATATGCAGACAAGTCTCAGTAGCCAGCAACTCGATTTAAAATGATTACTAGAAATGTAACCAACACAGATTTTAATGTTAGCAGAAACCCCCAAGCTAATTAACACTAACAAAGGAATTTCAAAGCAGTCTAACAACTTTCAGTGAGCTCAGATGGCTAACTGCAGAGATTCAGAGACACACAATATTTACTGAATCCAAGACACACAATATTTACTCACTCAAATCTTAAATAAGTGCAGAAAATATACTTAAATCAGCTTATGTCCAGTTGATATATGCAGACAAGTCTCAGTAGCCAGCAACTCGATTTAAAATGATTACTAGAAATGTAACCAACACAGATTTTAATGTTAGCAGAAACCCCAAGCTAATTAACACTAACAAAGGAATTTCAAAGCAGTCTAACAACTTTCAGTGAGCTCAGATGGCTAACTGCAGAGATTCAGAGACACACACAATATTTACTGAATCCAAGACACACAATATTTACTCACTCAAATCTTAAATAAGTGCAGAAAATATACTTAAATCAGCTTATGTCCAGTTGATATATGCAGACAAGTCTCAGTAGCCAGCAACTCGATTTAAAATGATTACTAGAAATGTAACCAACACAGATTTTAATGTTAGCAGAAACCCCAAGCTAATTAACACTAACAAAGGAATTTCAAAGCAGTCTAACAACTTTCAGTGAGCTCAGATGGCTAACTGCAGAGATTCAGAGACACACACAATATTTACTGAATCCAAGACACACAATATTTACTCACTCAAATCTTAAATAAGTGCAGAAAATATACTTAAATCAGCTTATGTCCAGTTGATATATGCAGACAAGTCTCAGTAGCCAGCAACTCGATTTAAAATGATTACTAGAAATGTAACCAACACAGATTTTAATGTTAGCAGAAACCCCCAAGCTAATTAACACTAACAAAGGAATTTCAAAGCAGTCTAACAACTTTCAGTGAGCTCAGATGGCTAACTGCAGAGATTCAGAGACACACACAATATTTACTGAATCCAAGACACACAATATTTACTCACTCAAATCTTAAATAAGTGCAGAAAATATACTTAAATCAGCTTATGTCCAGTTGATATATGCAGACAAGTCTCAGTAGCCAGCAACTCGATTTAAAATGATTACTAGAAATGTAACCAACACAGATTTTAATGTTAGCAGAAACCCCAAGCTAATTAACACTAACAAAGGAATTTCAAAGCAGTCTAACAACTTTCAGTGAGCTCAGATGGCTAACTGCAGAGATTCAGAGACACACACAATATTTACTGAATCCAAGACACACAATATTTACTCACTCAAATCTTAAATAAGTGCAGAAAATATACTTAAATCAGCTTATGTCCAGTTGATATATGCAGACAAGTCTCAGTAGCCAGCAACTCGATTTAAAATGATTACTAGAAATGTAACCAACACAGATTTTAATGTTAGCAGAAACCCCAAGCTAATTAACACTAACAAAGGAATTTCAAAGCAGTCTAACAACTTTCAGTGAGCTCAGATGGCTAACTGCAGAGATTCAGAGACACACACAATATTTACTGAATCCAAGACACACAATATTTACTCACTCAAATCTTAAATAAGTGCAGAAAATATACTTAAATCAGCTTATGTCCAGTTGATATATGCAGACAAGTCTCAGTAGCCAGCAACTCGATTTAAAATGATTACTAGAAATGTAACCAACACAGATTTTAATGTTAGCAGAAACCCCAAGCTAATTAACACTAACAAAGGAATTTCAAAGCAGTCTAACAACTTTCAGTGAGCTCAGATGGCTAACTGCAGAGATTCAGAGACACACACAATATTTACTGAATCCAAGACACACAATATTTACTCACTCAAATCTTAAATAAGTGCAGAAAATATACTTAAATCAGCTTATGTCCAGTTGATATATGCAGACAAGTCTCAGTAGCCAGCAACTCGATTTAAAATGATTACTAGAAATGTAACCAACACAGATTTTAATGTTAGCAGAAACCCCCAAGCTAATTAACACTAACAAAGGAATTTCAAAGCAGTCTAACAACTTTCAGTGAGCTCAGATGGCTAACTGCAGAGATTCAGAGACACACACAATATTTACTGAATCCAAGACACACAATATTTACTCACTCAAATCTTAAATAAGTGCAGAAAATATACTTAAATCAGCTTATGTCCAGTTGATATATGCAGACAAGTCTCAGTAGCCAGCAACTCGATTTAAAATGATTACTAGAAATGTAACCAACACAGATTTTAATGTTAGCAGAAACCCCAAGCTAATTAACACTAACAAAGGAATTTCAAAGCAGTCTAACAACTTTCAGTGAGCTCAGATGGCTAACTGCAGAGATTCAGAGACACACACAATATTTACTGAATCCAAGACACACAATATTTACTCACTCAAATCTTAAATAAGTGCAGAAAATATACTTAAATCAGCTTATGTCCAGTTGATATATGCAGACAAGTCTCAGTAGCCAGCAACTCGATTTAAAATGATTACTAGAAATGTAACCAACACAGATTTTAATGTTAGCAGAAACCCCCAAGCTAATTAACACTAACAAAGGAATTTCAAAGCAGTCTAACAACTTTCAGTGAGCTCAGATGGCTAACTGCAGAGATTCAGAGACACACACAATATTTACTGAATCCAAGACACACAATATTTACTCACTCAAATCTTAAATAAGTGCAGAAAATATACTTAAATCAGCTTATGTCCAGTTGATATATGCAGACAAGTCTCAGTAGCCAGCAACTCGATTTAAAATGATTACTAGAAATGTAACCAACACAGATTTTAATGTTAGCAGAAACCCCCAAGCTAATTAACACTAACAAAGGAATTTCAAAGCAGTCTAACAACTTTCAGTGAGCTCAGATGGCTAACTGCAGAGATTCAGAGACACACACACTATTTACTGAATCCAAGATACACAATATTTACTCACTCAAATCTTAAATAAGTGCAGAAAATATACTTAAATCAGCTTATGTCCAGTTGATATATGCAGACAAGTCTCAGTAGCCAGCAACTCGATTTAAAATGATTACTAGAAATGTAACCAACACAGATTTTAATGTTAGCAGAAACCCCAAGCTAATTAACACTAACAAAGGAATTTCAAAGCAGTCTAACAACTTTCAGTGAGCTCAGATGGCTAACTGCAGAGATTCAGAGACACACACAATATTTACTGAATCCAAGACACACAATATTTACTCACTCAAATCTTAAATAAGTGCAGAAAATATACTTAAATCAGCTTATGTCCAGTTGATATATGCAGACAAGTCTCAGTAGCCAGCAACTCGATTTAAAATGATTACTAGAAATGTAACCAACACAGATTTTAATGTTAGCAGAAACCCCCAAGCTAATTAACACTAACAAAGGAATTTCAAAGCAGTCTAACAACTTTCAGTGAGCTCAGATGGCTAACTGCAGAGATTCAGAGACACACACAATATTTACTGAATCCAAGACACACAATATTTACTCACTCAAATCTTAAATAAGTGCAGAAAATATACTTAAATCAGCTTATGTCCAGTTGATATATGCAGACAAGTCTCAGTAGCCAGCAACTCGATTTAAAATGATTACTAGAAATGTAACCAACACAGATTTTAATGTTAGCAGAAACCCCCAAGCTAATTAACACTAACAAAGGAATTTCAAAGCAGTCTAACAACTTTCAGTGAGCTCAGATGGCTAACTGCAGAGATTCAGAGACACACACAATATTTACTGAATCCAAGACACACAATATTTACTCACTCAAATCTTAAATAAGTGCAGAAAATATACTTAAATCAGCTTATGTCCAGTTGATATATGCAGACAAGTCTCAGTAGCCAGCAACTCGATTTAAAATGATTACTAGAAATGTAACCAACACAGATTTTAATGTTAGCAGAAACCCCCAAGCTAATTAACACTAACAAAGGAATTTCAAAGCAGTCTAACAACTTTCAGTGAGCTCAGATGGCTAACTGCAGAGATTCAGAGACACACACAATATTTACTGAATCCAAGACACACAATATTTACTCACTCAAATCTTAAATAAGTGCAGAAAATATACTTAAATCAGCTTATGTCCAGTTGATATATGCAGACAAGTCTCAGTAGCCAGCAACTCGATTTAAAATGATTACTAGAAATGTAACCAACACAGATTTTAATGTTAGCAGAAACCCCCAAGCTAATTAACACTAACAAAGGAATTTCAAAGCAGTCTAACAACTTTCAGTGAGCTCAGATGGCTAACTGCAGAGATTCAGAGACACACACAATATTTACTGAATCCAAGACACACAATATTTACTCACTCAAATCTTAAATAAGTGCAGAAAATATACTTAAATCAGCTTATGTCCAGTTGATATATGCAGACAAGTCTCAGTAGCCAGCAACTCGATTTAAAATGATTACTAGAAATGTAACCAACACAGATTTTAATGTTAGCAGAAACCCCCAAGCTAATTAACACTAACAAAGGAATTTCAAAGCAGTCTAACAACTTTCAGTGAGCTCAGATGGCTAACTGCAGAGATTCAGAGACACACACAATATTTACTGAATCCAAGACACACAATATTTACTCACTCAAATCTTAAATAAGTGCAGAAAATATACTTAAATCAGCTTATGTCCAGTTGATATATGCAGACAAGTCTCAGTAGCCAGCAACTCGATTTAAAATGATTACTAGAAATGTAACCAACACAGATTTTAATGTTAGCAGAAACCCCCAAGCTAATTAACACTAACAAAGGAATTTCAAAGCAGTCTAACAACTTTCAGTGAGCTCAGATGGCTAACTGCAGAGATTCAGAGACACACACAATATTTACTGAATCCAAGACACACAATATTTACTCACTCAAATCTTAAATAAGTGCAGAAAATATACTTAAATCAGCTTATGTCCAGTTGATATATGCAGACAAGTCTCAGTAGCCAGCAACTCGATTTAAAATGATTACTAGAAATGTAACCAACACAGATTTTAATGTTAGCAGAAACCCCCAAGCTAATTAACACTAACAAAGGAATTTCAAAGCAGTCTAACAACTTTCAGTGAGCTCAGATGGCTAACTGCAGAGATTCAGAGACACACACAATATTTACTGAATCCAAGACACACAATATTTACTCACTCAAATCTTAAATAAGTGCAGAAAATATACTTAAATCAGCTTATGTCCAGTTGATATATGCAGACAAGTCTCAGTAGCCAGCAACTCGATTTAAAATGATTACTAGAAATGTAACCAACACAGATTTTAATGTTAGCAGAAACCCCCAAGCTAATTAACACTAACAAAGGAATTTCAAAGCAGTCTAACAACTTTCAGTGAGCTCAGATGGCTAACTGCAGAGATTCAGAGACACACACAATATTTACTGAATCCAAGACACACAATATTTACTCACTCAAATCTTAAATAAGTGCAGAAAATATACTTAAATCAGCTTATGTCCAGTTGATATATGCAGACAAGTCTCAGTAGCCAGCAACTCGATTTAAAATGATTACTAGAAATGTAACCAACACAGATTTTAATGTTAGCAGAAACCCCAAGCTAATTAACACTAACAAAGGAATTTCAAAGCAGTCTAACAACTTTCAGTGAGCTCAGATGGCTAACTGCAGAGATTCAGAGACACACACAATATTTACTGAATCCAAGACACACAATATTTACTCACTCAAATCTTAAATAAGTGCAGAAAATATACTTAAATCAGCTTATGTCCAGTTGATATATGCAGACAAGTCTCAGTAGCCAGCAACTCGATTTAAAATGATTACTAGAAATGTAACCAACACAGATTTTAATGTTAGCAGAAACCCCAAGCTAGTTAACACTAACAAAGGAATTTCAAAGCAGTCTAACAACTTTCAGTGAGCTCAGATGGCTAACTGCAGAGATTCAGAGACACACACAATATTTACTGAATCCAAGACACACAATATTTACTCACTCAAATCTTAAATAAGTGCAGAAAATATACTTAAATCAGCTTATGTCCAGTTGATATATGCAGACAAGTCTCAGTAGCCAGCAACTCGATTTAAAATGATTACTAGAAATGTAACCAACACAGATTTTAATGTTAGCAGAAACCCCAAGCTAATTAACACTAACAAAGGAATTTCAAAGCAGTCTAACAACTTTCAGTGAGCTCAGATGGCTAACTGCAGAGATTCAGAGACACACAATATTTACTGAATCCAAGACACACAATATTTACTCACTCAAATCTTAAATAAGTGCAGAAAATATACTTAAATCAGCTTATGTCCAGTTGATATATGCAGACAAGTCTCAGTAGCCAGCAACTCGATTTAAAATGATTACTAGAAATGTAACCAACACAGATTTTAATGTTAGCAGAAACACCCAAGCTAATTAACACTAACAAAGGAATTTCAAAGCAGTCTAACAACTTTCAGTGAGCTCAGATGGCTAACTGCAGAGATTCAGAGACACACACAATATTTACTGAATCCAAGACACACAATATTTACTCACTCAAATCTTAAATAAGTGCAGAAAATATACTTAAATCAGCTTATGTCCAGTTGATATATGCAGACAAGTCTCAGTAGCCAGCAACTCGATTTAAAATGATTACTAGAAATGTAACCAACACAGATTTTAATGTTAGCAGAAACCCCAAGCTAATTAACACTAACAAAGGAATTTCAAAGCAGTCTAACAACTTTCAGTGAGCTCAGATGGCTAACTGCAGAGATTCAGAGACACACACAATATTTACTGAATCCAAGACACACAATATTTACTCACTCAAATCTTAAATAAGTGCAGAAAATATACTTAAATCAGCTTATGTCCAGTTGATATATGCAGACAAGTCTCAGTAGCCAGCAACTCGATTTAAAATGATTACTAGAAATGTAACCAACACAGATTTTAATGTTAGCAGAAACCCCCAAGCTAATTAACACTAACAAAGGAATTTCAAAGCAGTCTAACAACTTTCAGTGAGCTCAGATGGCTAACTGCAGAGATTCAGAGACACACACAATATTTACTGAATCCAAGACACACAATATTTACTCACTCAAATCTTAAATAAGTGCAGAAAATATACTTAAATCAGCTTATGTCCAGTTGATATATGCAGACAAGTCTCAGTAGCCAGCAACTCGATTTAAAATGATTACTAGAAATGTAACCAACACAGATTTTAATGTTAGCAGAAACCCCCAAGCTAATTAACACTAACAAAGGAATTTCAAAGCAGTCTAACAACTTTCAGTGAGCTCAGATGGCTAACTGCAGAGATTCAGAGACACACACAATATTTACTGAATCCAAGACACACAATATTTACTCACTCAAATCTTAAATAAGTGCAGAAAATATACTTAAATCAGCTTATGTCCAGTTGATATATGCAGACAAGTCTCAGTAGCCAGCAACTCGATTTAAAATGATTACTAGAAATGTAACCAACACAGATTTTAATGTTAGCAGAAACCCCCAAGCTAATTAACACTAACAAAGGAATTTCAAAGCAGTCTAACAACTTTCAGTGAGCTCAGATGGCTAACTGCAGAGATTCAGAGACACACACAATATTTACTGAATCCAAGACACACAATATTTACTCACTCAAATCTTAAATAAGTGCAGAAAATATACTTAAATCAGCTTATGTCCAGTTGATATATGCAGACAAGTCTCAGTAGCCAGCAACTCGATTTAAAATGATTACTAGAAATGTAACCAACACAGATTTTAATGTTAGCAGAAACCCCAAGCTAATTAACACTAACAAAGGAATTTCAAAGCAGTCTAACAACTTTCAGTGAGCTCAGATGGCTAACTGCAGAGATTCAGAGACACACACAATATTTACTGAATCCAAGACACACAATATTTACTCACTCAAATCTTAAATAAGTGCAGAAAATATACTTAAATCAGCTTATGTCCAGTTGATATATGCAGACAAGTCTCAGTAGCCAGCAACTCGATTTAAAATGATTACTAGAAATGTAACCAACACAGATTTTAATGTTAGCAGAAACCCCCAAGCTAATTAACACTAACAAAGGAATTTCAAAGCAGTCTAACAACTTTCAGTGAGCTCAGATGGCTAACTGCAGAGATTCAGAGACACACACAATATTTACTGAATCCAAGACACACAATATTTACTCACTCAAATCTTAAATAAGTGCAGAAAATATACTTAAATCAGCTTATGTCCAGTTGATATATGCAGACAAGTCTCAGTAGCCAGCAACTCGATTTAAAATGATTACTAGAAATGTAACCAACACAGATTTTAATGTTAGCAGAAACCCCCAAGCTAATTAACACTAACAAAGGAATTTCAAAGCAGTCTAACAACTTTCAGTGAGCTCAGATGGCTAACTGCAGAGATTCAGAGACACACACAATATTTACTGAATCCAAGACACACAATATTTACTCACTCAAATCTTAAATAAGTGCAGAAAATATACTTAAATCAGCTTATGTCCAGTTGATATATGCAGACAAGTCTCAGTAGCCAGCAACTCGATTTAAAATGATTACTAGAAATGTAACCAACACAGATTTTAATGTTAGCAGAAACCCCCAAGCTAATTAACACTAACAAAGGAATTTCAAAGCAGTCTAACAACTTTCAGTGAGCTCAGATGGCTAACTGCAGAGATTCAGAGACACACACAATATTTACTGAATCCAAGACACACAATATTTACTCACTCAAATCTTAAATAAGTGCAGAAAATATACTTAAATCAGCTTATGTCCAGTTGATATATGCAGACAAGTCTCAGTAGCCAGCAACTCGATTTAAAATGATTACTAGAAATGTAACCAACACAGATTTTAATGTTAGCAGAAACCCCAAGCTAATTAACACTAACAAAGGAATTTCAAAGCAGTCTAACAACTTTCAGTGAGCTCAGATGGCTAACTGCAGAGATTCAGAGACACACACAATATTTACTGAATCCAAGACACACAATATTTACTCACTCAAATCTTAAATAAGTGCAGAAAATATACTTAAATCAGCTTATGTCCAGTTGATATATGCAGACAAGTCTCAGTAGCCAGCAACTCGATTTAAAATGATTACTAGAAATGTAACCAACACAGATTTTAATGTTAGCAGAAACCCCAAGCTAATTAACACTAACAAAGGAATTTCAAAGCAGTCTAACAACTTTCAGTGAGCTCAGATGGCTAACTGCAGAGATTCAGAGACACACACAATATTTACTGAATCCAAGACACACAATATTTACTCACTCAAATCTTAAATAAGTGCAGAAAATATACTTAAATCAGCTTATGTCCAGTTGATATATGCAGACAAGTCTCAGTAGCCAGCAACTCGATTTAAAATGATTACTAGAAATGTAACCAACACAGATTTTAATGTTAGCAGAAACCCCAAGCTAATTAACACTAACAAAGGAATTTCAAAGCAGTCTAACAACTTTCAGTGAGCTCAGATGGCTAACTGCAGAGATTCAGAGACACACACAATATTTACTGAATCCAAGACACACAATATTTACTCACTCAAATCTTAAATAAGTGCAGAAAATATACTTAAATCAGCTTATGTCCAGTTGATATATGCAGACAAGTCTCAGTAGCCAGCAACTCGATTTAAAATGATTACTAGAAATGTAACCAACACAGATTTTAATGTTAGCAGAAACCCCAAGCTAATTAACACTAACAAAGGAATTTCAAAGCAGTCTAACAACTTTCAGTGAGCTCAGATGGCTAACTGCAGAGATTCAGAGACACACACAATATTTACTGAATCCAAGACACACAATATTTACTCACTCAAATCTTAAATAAGTGCAGAAAATATACTTAAATCAGCTTATGTCCAGTTGATATATGCAGACAAGTCTCAGTAGCCAGCAACTCGATTTAAAATGATTACTAGAAATGTAACCAACACAGATTTTAATGTTAGCAGAAACCCCAAGCTAATTAACACTAACAAAGGAATTTCAAAGCAGTCTAACAACTTTCAGTGAGCTCAGATGGCTAACTGCAGAGATTCAGAGACACACACAATATTTACTGAATCCAAGACACACAATATTTACTCACTCAAATCTTAAATAAGTGCAGAAAATATACTTAAATCAGCTTATGTCCAGTTGATATATGCAGACAAGTCTCAGTAGCCAGCAACTCGATTTAAAATGATTACTAGAAATGTAACCAACACAGATTTTAATGTTAGCAGAAACCCCAAGCTAATTAACACTAACAAAGGAATTTCAAAGCAGTCTAACAACTTTCAGTGAGCTCAGATGGCTAACTGCAGAGATTCAGAGACACACACAATATTTACTGAATCCAAGACACACAATATTTACTCACTCAAATCTTAAATAAGTGCAGAAAATATACTTAAATCAGCTTATGTCCAGTTGATATATGCAGACAAGTCTCAGTAGCCAGCAACTCGATTTAAAATGATTACTAGAAATGTAACCAACACAGATTTTAATGTTAGCAGAAACCCCAAGCTAATTAACACTAACAAAGGAATTTCAAAGCAGTCTAACAACTTTCAGTGAGCTCAGATGGCTAACTGCAGAGATTCAGAGACACACACAATATTTACTGAATCCAAGACACACAATATTTACTCACTCAAATCTTAAATAAGTGCAGAAAATATACTTAAATCAGCTTATGTCCAGTTGATATATGCAGACAAGTCTCAGTAGCCAGCAACTCGATTTAAAATGATTACTAGAAATGTAACCAACACAGATTTTAATGTTAGCAGAAACCCCAAGCTAATTAACACTAACAAAGGAATTTCAAAGCAGTCTAACAACTTTCAGTGAGCTCAGATGGCTAACTGCAGAGATTCAGAGACACACACAATATTTACTGAATCCAAGACACACAATATTTACTCACTCAAATCTTAAATAAGTGCAGAAAATATACTTAAATCAGCTTATGTCCAGTTGATATATGCAGACAAGTCTCAGTAGCCAGCAACTCGATTTAAAATGATTACTAGAAATGTAACCAACACAGATTTTAATGTTAGCAGAAACCCCAAGCTAATTAACACTAACAAAGGAATTTCAAAGCAGTCTAACAACTTTCAGTGAGCTCAGATGGCTAACTGCAGAGATTCAGAGACACACACAATATTTACTGAATCCAAGACACACAATATTTACTCACTCAAATCTTAAATAAGTGCAGAAAATATACTTAAATCAGCTTATGTCCAGTTGATATATGCAGACAAGTCTCAGTAGCCAGCAACTCGATTTAAAATGATTACTAGAAATGTAACCAACACAGATTTTAATGTTAGCAGAAACCCCAAGCTAATTAACACTAACAAAGGAATTTCAAAGCAGTCTAACAACTTTCAGTGAGCTCAGATGGCTAACTGCAGAGATTCAGAGACACACACAATATTTACTGAATCCAAGACACACAATATTTACTCACTCAAATCTTAAATAAGTGCAGAAAATATACTTAAATCAGCTTATGTCCAGTTGATATATGCAGACAAGTCTCAGTAGCCAGCAACTCGATTTAAAATGATTACTAGAAATGTAACCAACACAGATTTTAATGTTAGCAGAAACCCCAAGCTAATTAACACTAACAAAGGAATTTCAAAGCAGTCTAACAACTTTCAGTGAGCTCAGATGGCTAACTGCAGAGATTCAGAGACACACACAATATTTACTGAATCCAAGACACACAATATTTACTCACTCAAATCTTAAATAAGTGCAGAAAATATACTTAAATCAGCTTATGTCCAGTTGATATATGCAGACAAGTCTCAGTAGCCAGCAACTCGATTTAAAATGATTACTAGAAATGTAACCAACACAGATTTTAATGTTAGCAGAAACCCCCAAGCTAATTAACACTAACAAAGGAATTTCAAAGCAGTCTAACAACTTTCAGTGAGCTCAGATGGCTAACTGCAGAGATTCAGAGACACACACAATATTTACTGAATCCAAGACACACAATATTTACTCACTCAAATCTTAAATAAGTGCAGAAAATATACTTAAATCAGCTTATGTCCAGTTGATATATGCAGACAAGTCTCAGTAGCCAGCAACTCGATTTAAAATGATTACTAGAAATGTAACCAACACAGATTTTAATGTTAGCAGAAACCCCCAAGCTAATTAACACTAACAAAGGAATTTCAAAGCAGTCTAACAACTTTCAGTGAGCTCAGATGGCTAACTGCAGAGATTCAGAGACACACACAATATTTACTGAATCCAAGACACACAATATTTACTCACTCAAATCTTAAATAAGTGCAGAAAATATACTTAAATCAGCTTATGTCCAGTTGATATATGCAGACAAGTCTCAGTAGCCAGCAACTCGATTTAAAATGATTACTAGAAATGTAACCAACACAGATTTTAATGTTAGCAGAAACCCCAAGCTAATTAACACTAACAAAGGAATTTCAAAGCAGTCTAACAACTTTCAGTGAGCTCAGATGGCTAACTGCAGAGATTCAGAGACACACACAATATTTACTGAATCCAAGACACACAATATTTACTCACTCAAATCTTAAATAAGTGCAGAAAATATACTTAAATCAGCTTATGTCCAGTTGATATATGCAGACAAGTCTCAGTAGCCAGCAACTCGATTTAAAATGATTACTAGAAATGTAACCAACACAGATTTTAATGTTAGCAGAAACCCCCAAGCTAATTAACACTAACAAAGGAATTTCAAAGCAGTCTAACAACTTTCAGTGAGCTCAGATGGCTAACTGCAGAGATTCAGAGACACACACAATATTTACTGAATCCAAGACACACAATATTTACTCACTCAAATCTTAAATAAGTGCAGAAAATATACTTAAATCAGCTTATGTCCAGTTGATATATGCAGACAAGTCTCAGTAGCCAGCAACTCGATTTAAAATGATTACTAGAAATGTAACCAACACAGATTTTAATGTTAGCAGAAACCCCCAAGCTAATTAACACTAACAAAGGAATTTCAAAGCAGTCTAACAACTTTCAGTGAGCTCAGATGGCTAACTGCAGAGATTCAGAGACACACACAATATTTACTGAATCCAAGACACACAATATTTACTCACTCAAATCTTAAATAAGTGCAGAAAATATACTTAAATCAGCTTATGTCCAGTTGATATATGCAGACAAGTCTCAGTAGCCAGCAACTCGATTTAAAATGATTACTAGAAATGTAACCAACACAGATTTTAATGTTAGCAGAAACCCCCAAGCTAATTAACACTAACAAAGGAATTTCAAAGCAGTCTAACAACTTTCAGTGAGCTCAGATGGCTAACTGCAGAGATTCAGAGACACACACAATATTTACTGAATCCAAGACACACAATATTTACTCACTCAAATCTTAAATAAGTGCAGAAAATATACTTAAATCAGCTTATGTCCAGTTGATATATGCAGACAAGTCTCAGTAGCCAGCAACTCGATTTAAAATGATTACTAGAAATGTAACCAACACAGATTTTAATGTTAGCAGAAACCCCAAGCTAATTAACACTAACAAAGGAATTTCAAAGCAGTCTAACAACTTTCAGTGAGCTCAGATGGCTAACTGCAGAGATTCAGAGACACACACAATATTTACTGAATCCAAGACACACAATATTTACTCACTCAAATCTTAAATAAGTGCAGAAAATATACTTAAATCAGCTTATGTCCAGTTGATATATGCAGACAAGTCTCAGTAGCCAGCAACTCGATTTAAAATGATTACTAGAAATGTAACCAACACAGATTTTAATGTTAGCAGAAACCCCCAAGCTAATTAACACTAACAAAGGAATTTCAAAGCAGTCTAACAACTTTCAGTGAGCTCAGATGGCTAACTGCAGAGATTCAGAGACACACACAATATTTACTGAATCCAAGACACACAATATTTACTCACTCAAATCTTAAATAAGTGCAGAAAATATACTTAAATCAGCTTATGTCCAGTTGATATATGCAGACAAGTCTCAGTAGCCAGCAACTCGATTTAAAATGATTACTAGAAATGTAACCAACACAGATTTTAATGTTAGCAGAAACCCCCAAGCTAATTAACACTAACAAAGGAATTTCAAAGCAGTCTAACAACTTTCAGTGAGCTCAGATGGCTAACTGCAGAGATTCAGAGACACACACAATATTTACTGAATCCAAGACACACAATATTTACTCACTCAAATCTTAAATAAGTGCAGAAAATATACTTAAATCAGCTTATGTCCAGTTGATATATGCAGACAAGTCTCAGTAGCCAGCAACTCGATTTAAAATGATTACTAGAAATGTAACCAACACAGATTTTAATGTTAGCAGAAACCCCCAAGCTAATTAACACTAACAAAGGAATTTCAAAGCAGTCTAACAACTTTCAGTGAGCTCAGATGGCTAACTGCAGAGATTCAGAGACACACACAATATTTACTGAATCCAAGACACACAATATTTACTCACTCAAATCTTAAATAAGTGCAGAAAATATACTTAAATCAGCTTATGTCCAGTTGATATATGCAGACAAGTCTCAGTAGCCAGCAACTCGATTTAAAATGATTACTAGAAATGTAACCAACACAGATTTTAATGTTAGCAGAAACCCCAAGCTAATTAACACTAACAAAGGAATTTCAAAGCAGTCTAACAACTTTCAGTGAGCTCAGATGGCTAACTGCAGAGATTCAGAGACACACACAATATTTACTGAATCCAAGACACACAATATTTACTCACTCAAATCTTAAATAAGTGCAGAAAATATACTTAAATCAGCTTATGTCCAGTTGATATATGCAGACAAGTCTCAGTAGCCAGCAACTCGATTTAAAATGATTACTAGAAATGTAACCAACACAGATTTTAATGTTAGCAGAAACCCCCAAGCTAATTAACACTAACAAAGGAATTTCAAAGCAGTCTAACAACTTTCAGTGAGCTCAGATGGCTAACTGCAGAGATTCAGAGACACACACAATATTTACTGAATCCAAGACACACAATATTTACTCACTCAAATCTTAAATAAGTGCAGAAAATATACTTAAATCAGCTTATGTCCAGTTGATATATGCAGACAAGTCTCAGTAGCCAGCAACTCGATTTAAAATGATTACTAGAAATGTAACCAACACAGATTTTAATGTTAGCAGAAACCCCCAAGCTAATTAACACTAACAAAGGAATTTCAAAGCAGTCTAACAACTTTCAGTGAGCTCAGATGGCTAACTGCAGAGATTCAGAGACACACACAATATTTACTGAATCCAAGACACACAATATTTACTCACTCAAATCTTAAATAAGTGCAGAAAATATACTTAAATCAGCTTATGTCCAGTTGATATATGCAGACAAGTCTCAGTAGCCAGCAACTCGATTTAAAATGATTACTAGAAATGTAACCAACACAGATTTTAATGTTAGCAGAAACCCCCAAGCTAATTAACACTAACAAAGGAATTTCAAAGCAGTCTAACAACTTTCAGTGAGCTCAGATGGCTAACTGCAGAGATTCAGAGACACACACAATATTTACTGAATCCAAGACACACAATATTTACTCACTCAAATCTTAAATAAGTGCAGAAAATATACTTAAATCAGCTTATGTCCAGTTGATATATGCAGACAAGTCTCAGTAGCCAGCAACTCGATTTAAAATGATTACTAGAAATGTAACCAACACAGATTTTAATGTTAGCAGAAACCCCCAAGCTAATTAACACTAACAAAGGAATTTCAAAGCAGTCTAACAACTTTCAGTGAGCTCAGATGGCTAACTGCAGAGATTCAGAGACACACACAATATTTACTGAATCCAAGACACACAATATTTACTCACTCAAATCTTAAATAAGTGCAGAAAATATACTTAAATCAGCTTATGTCCAGTTGATATATGCAGACAAGTCTCAGTAGCCAGCAACTCGATTTAAAATGATTACTAGAAATGTAACCAACACAGATTTTAATGTTAGCAGAAACCCCAAGCTAATTAACACTAACAAAGGAATTTCAAAGCAGTCTAACAACTTTCAGTGAGCTCAGATGGCTAACTGCAGAGATTCAGAGACACACACAATATTTACTGAATCCAAGACACACAATATTTACTCACTCAAATCTTAAATAAGTGCAGAAAATATACTTAAATCAGCTTATGTCCAGTTGATATATGCAGACAAGTCTCAGTAGCCAGCAACTCGATTTAAAATGATTACTAGAAATGTAACCAACACAGATTTTAATGTTAGCAGAAACCCCCAAGCTAATTAACACTAACAAAGGAATTTCAAAGCAGTCTAACAACTTTCAGTGAGCTCAGATGGCTAACTGCAGAGATTCAGAGACACACACAATATTTACTGAATCCAAGACACACAATATTTACTCACTCAAATCTTAAATAAGTGCAGAAAATATACTTAAATCAGCTTATGTCCAGTTGATATATGCAGACAAGTCTCAGTAGCCAGCAACTCGATTTAAAATGATTACTAGAAATGTAACCAACACAGATTTTAATGTTAGCAGAAACCCCAAGCTAATTAACACTAACAAAGGAATTTCAAAGCAGTCTAACAACTTTCAGTGAGCTCAGATGGCTAACTGCAGAGATTCAGAGACACACACAATATTTACTGAATCCAAGACACACAATATTTACTCACTCAAATCTTAAATAAGTGCAGAAAATATACTTAAATCAGCTTATGTCCAGTTGATATATGCAGACAAGTCTCAGTAGCCAGCAACTCGATTTAAAATGATTACTAGAAATGTAACCAACACAGATTTTAATGTTAGCAGAAACCCCCAAGCTAATTAACACTAACAAAGGAATTTCAAAGCAGTCTAACAACTTTCAGTGAGCTCAGATGGCTAACTGCAGAGATTCAGAGACACACACAATATTTACTGAATCCAAGACACACAATATTTACTCACTCAAATCTTAAATAAGTGCAGAAAATATACTTAAATCAGCTTATGTCCAGTTGATATATGCAGACAAGTCTCAGTAGCCAGCAACTCGATTTAAAATGATTACTAGAAATGTAACCAACACAGATTTTAATGTTAGCAGAAACCCCCAAGCTAATTAACACTAACAAAGGAATTTCAAAGCAGTCTAACAACTTTCAGTGAGCTCAGATGGCTAACTGCAGAGATTCAGAGACACACACAATATTTACTGAATCCAAGACACACAATATTTACTCACTCAAATCTTAAATAAGTGCAGAAAATATACTTAAATCAGCTTATGTCCAGTTGATATATGCAGACAAGTCTCAGTAGCCAGCAACTTGATTTAAAATGATTACTAGAAATGTAACCAACACAGATTTTAATGTTAGCAGAAACCCCCAAGCTAATTAACACTAACAAAGGAATTTCAAAGCAGTCTTTCAGAGAAAAACATCCAGGCCCGGCTAAAATTTGCAAAACAATACATCAAGTCTACCAAAAGCATGTGGGAAAATGTGTTATGGTCTGATGAGACAAAGGTTGAACTTTTTGGCCCCAATTCCAAAAGGTACATTTGGCACAGAAACAACACTTTGCATCACCAAAAGAACAGCATCCCCATGGTGAAGCATGGTGGTGCAGTATCATGCTTTGGGGTTGCTTTTCTTCCGCTGGAACTGGGACTTTTGTCAAGGTTGAGGGAATTATGAACATTTTCAAATACTCATCACTTTTGCCCCAAAACCTTCAGACGTCGGCTAGAAAGCAGAAGATGAAGGGGAATTTCACCTTTCAATACGACAATGACCCTAAGTATACATCCAATTCAACAAAAGAATGGCTTCCAGAAAAAAAATAAAGTTTTGGAATGGCCTAGCCAGAGCCCAGACCTACATCCAATCGAAAATCTGTGGGGTGACATGAAGAGGGCCGTGCACAAGAAATGCCCTTGCAATATGACAGATTAGGAGTACTTTTGCAAGGAAGAGTGGGCAAATATTGCCAAGTCAAGATGTCCCATGCTGATTGACCCAAGAAGACTGAATGCTGTAATTAAATCAAAAGGTTCTTCAACAAAGTATTAGTTTAATGGTGTGCACACACAACATAGTATTAGTTTAAGGGTGTGCACACTTATGTAACCCGTGCATTGTACTTTTTTTCATATTTTTTTTCACCTAACTGATGTGTTTGTTTTTCAATTGAATTGTACAGGTTATAGGTCAGTTTTGAAATGATTTATCGTGGTCTCATTTTTTATATATCACAAAAAACTGGCATTTTAACACGGGTGTGTACACTTTTTATAACCACTGCAGTTTCTGTATACTGTTCCTTATACTGAAAGGAAGTGATCTGAGACAACAGATCTTCAGAAAATGTTCAGTTCAAATTCCAGTTGTGGGTCATAGTAAAGTAGTCTGTGGAATTAAGAGACCATGAATCCAAAGGTCATGAGGCTGGAGGTAAGGAATGTTAAACTTAGAAAGAGCTGCATTGGGAACTGGTTTTCTTCTACCAGCTATCCTATGTTCTGGACCTTGAGTCTGACAGGAGACAGTCTATGTGCATTTATTTATTTATTATTTATTTATTTTACACTTGTTGACAGGGCTAGTCCAACTGGATACATGTCCATTTTCAGTGGAGGCCTGGGGAGAAAAGCTCCAGTTTAAAAAAAACACAGTAAAAAACAGTGTAAAACATACTACAAAAACTTACAGTAATATTTAATACAAAAATTAGAAAAGGCATTAGTAAGAAATAAATTCATCTTAGTTTAACAATATTTAAAAAGGAGTAGGAAAAAAATGAGTGGGAGAGTTAAGCGTGATTAAGTAGTACTTGTGAGTGAAAGTGTTAGAAATCAAGAAGGAAGGCTAGTATAAAGAATGATAAATGCAGGGTTGTGGTTAAGAAGAATGTGTTTTCAGGGTATCAGATAATTAGAGAAAAAAAACAGCTAGTCAGGATTGGTACAAGAGCATAACCAGTGGTTAGAGAAGAAAAGTTTTAGGTTAGTTTTAAATAGTGAGAGAGAGATTAGGGTTGTCAGTTCTTGTGGTAATTGATTCCATATTTTACCAACTGAATTAGAGAATATGGAATCACCTGCTAAGTTATTTGATAAGCAAGTATGAATCAACATTTTGTTAGCAGAGCGCAGATTCCTCAAGTTATTGTATGGTCTTATGAAGGTAGAGAGAATTGGGGTGTTGTTGGGTTGGTACAGGGCTTTGTGGGCGATTATAAGTTGATTAAATTGTAATAGGTGAGGTAATTCAAGCCAGCCTAGTTGTTTTAGATTCTGACAGTGATGAGTCCTGTATAGAGAGTTTGTAGCAAATCTGGCAATATTGTTATATGATTTAGCTAGTTTGTTAAGATTATTTTTAGAAAGATTGGTATATATGGGGGAAGCATATAACAGGGTAGAGATTAAGTGGGTTTTAACTATGGTGGTTCTGGCTACTGGCGTCAGGAAAGGTTTTATTCTATAGAGGGATCCAAGTTTTTTGTTAATGGATTTTATTGTAGTATTTATGTGAGTGTCAAACTTTAGTTGATTGTCAATTGTAATTCCTAGGAGTTTGGTGGTGGGGTCTGGAGAGATAGTGGTACCATTGTTGGATGTAAGCGTAAAATGAAGAGGGGGAGACAAGTGAGAGGGTGTAAAGAGAAGTAGCTTGGTTTTTTTTGGGTTAAGGAGAAGACAATGGTTGGAGAACCATTGTTCTGTAGTGGAGAAGGCTTTTTGTGTTAGAGAATGAAGTTCTGTTAGCGATGAGGCTGAACATATGATGGTAGAGTCATCAGCGTATTGGATGCAGGTAGCGAGTGGATTAGAGAGATTAAGGTCATTTATGAAAATGGAAAACAGGAGTGGACCTAAAATAGAGCCCTGAGGGGCACCTATGGAGGTGGGCAGGAGGTCTGAAAGATGGTTTTGCCAGAGAACTGCTTGTTTTTGGTTTTCCAGGTAAGATGAAAACCAGTTCATAGCAGGATCATCAATACAGAGGGACTTTAGTTGGTGGAGGAGAAGTTGATGATTGACCATGTCGAAGGCTTTAGATAGGTCTACAAAGAATGCTGAGGATAAAATATTATTGTTGCGATTTGTGTTGATACAGTTGGTAAATGATAGCAAGGCTGTAGTGGTACTGTGGAAAGGCCGGAAACCATGTTGACAGTTAGCTAGGAGATTATAGTAAGTAATAGGTAGGTGGGTTATTAATTGTTTGTGGATGCATTTTTCCATTATTTTGGCAAGTGGAGAGAGTAGAGCTATGGGGCGAAAGTTGGAGAACTCAGTAGAGTCACCACCTTTGTGAAGAGGAATGATATGAGAGATTTTCCAAATTGTTGGGATAATGCCTTCTTTTATAGTTCTATTGATCAATATGGAGATTGGGTAGGCAATGGCTTTGGCTCCTATTTTAAGATATTCTGCTGGTAATTTATCAGCTGAGGGGGTAGTAGGTTTTAATTTTTGAAGTAAGGAAGAGATATAGGAGGTGGGTATAGGTTCAAGGTGAAAAGGGGGAGGAGTGGAGTTTGGACTGGGCAACTTAGAGGTATTAGGGTTTTGTTGGTTAGCTAGATTTAGTATAGCCGTGGTGAAGAAAATATTAAAGGCATTTGCTGTTTGTAATGCTGTAATTGCTTTTTTGGCAGCCAGCATAATTAGACTCAGCAAGACCTTATTATGTCTAGGTAATTCCAATTCTGCATCATAGCTCAAAAAATAATAATCTTCTTAGTTACACCAATTTGCTCACCTAGCATCTCTGACAAAGCAGTCTGCAGGGAATCTTTAAAGTCTGCCAACTCATTACACTCTCAGAAAATATGCTCCCAGTTATCTCTTTGTTCCCCATCACACCTCCAACATTTGCTGCCTATCTGAGGAAAAATTCTTTGGAGTATACTTGGGGTACAAAAATACCTATTGTAAACACTTCCAGGCAAAGATCCTAAATCTTCTAGACTTTGTTGCATATTTGGGAGCTATACATATATCCCCCATTGTTTCTTTATGAATTGCTTATCCAATCCCTCTTCCCAATCTTTTCTATCCTCCTCTGGCTGATTCTCATAGTTATTATGCACTATTTTATATGCTCTACTAATTATCCCTTTTTAATGGCAGCTTCTGTTCTAGATTCTACTAAAAACTTTACCAGTGCTGGTCCTTCATTTAAGGCCCCCTATTTCTTTGTCTTTGCCTATACTCTATCATCAATCTTTGATAGAGAAAATAATCTCTAAATTTTATTCATGAATGTTTTTTTAATTTTGCTTCTGTAAAATAAAATGTGAGCATTTGGTTTAAAGAGCCGGTAGTGGCCACTAATAAAATCAAAGTGGGATTTATACTAGCTGCAGGTTGTAAGAGGAAATACTTGTACAAGCATGATTTTTGGCAGATCGTGGAGGAAAACAAAAATCAATTCACATATACATCAGAGCTGCATTTACTTCATGCAAAGGAAACTATTCTATCTCCCCTAAATATATCAGCTAATGAGTGAAACTAGGTTCCCTTATTGCGTATCATCAGGATCATTAACCCCTTTTTATTTTCCATTGTTCTACATGTGGCTGAGGTGTCATGTCAGATATTACCATCTCTTGACAATTTCCTTCTTCTTCTATCTACTGACAGACAAATTTAATGCACCAGATAAATAAACCACAGCAAAAAAGTTTTCCTCAAGTCGGGAGCAGAGCGCCCCTGAGGTAAAATGTGATACACTACTTTCCTTCAAACAGGACCTGGAGAATTGGATGGATATTCCTAGATTTACCCCGGGCTTGATAGGCCAAACACTCATTCTAGGGAGGTGAACTGTCAAGGTGTAATGGACACAAGGCTCAGAAGGTTTGTGCTTGCTCAGATTCCGATGAATGCATTTATATATACAACACTTAAGTGGGGTTGGTCCTTGCACTGTGGTTCACACAGAGGCATATGCAGGGTGCCTGACCTTGTAAATAAGAGTTTGTGAAAGCCTCCATAAAAAGTATAGGACAGCATTACAAACATATAGGTTCCTAGGGAAGCAACTAGGCTACCTACCCCTGCAGACCATTTTAAGCTTATCCAATTTCCATTTTTCTGCTCAAATTAACCTATCCCATTTGGATAGAGAATAGCCTTACCAATCCTGTCATCAATAACTATATACTACCCTTAATGAGAATAAATGGGATCATACCATCGATAATTTCAGGGGACCCATGAATCGGAAAAAGCCTCTGTCCATTAGTAGGGGGCAGTCCTGGGGTAAATGTTCTGTTTCCCATCCATAGATCGAAGTTATGTTTGAATTTGGACAGGGATGAACTTCGTTTTATATAGATGGGGGGGGGGATCTGCTCCAGAGTAATGGTATCTTCTGTGAGGTATACTGGCCACTGCAAACCACTCTGTTGATGTTGCAGGAGAGGTTTAGATCCCTAGAGAGAGTATTTATGATGCTATTTGACTTGCTTTCCCAGTACTGGGTCAGAGGATGCCTTGTATACCAGACACAAGTCACTTCTTAGCAGGTGGTACTATTTACTACTATGTATATATATATATATATATATATATATATATATATATATATATATATATAGTGCTACAGAAAAATAGAGGGAAAAAAGAGAAAAGGTGCCATACGGGAAGAGTAATAGGTAAAATTCTGTTAACAAATTTATTTTTTTATGCTTGTCTGACCATGTAAAAGAGAATTTGTAAAATGCTCCAAAACAACAGCAGACAGCAATGTAAATGTATGTACTATAGAAACAGTAGGGGAAAAAAAAATTCCAGACTGGGAGTGTAACAGTAAGACTGGCATTAACAGTTATAATATGATCAAGAACATAGTTACTTATATGCGTAACCATGGATTACTGGCCCACATATTGTGACTGTATAGTCCAGGGCCAGATAATGACTGGACTCCATTTGAAGTAAATGCATCTGAATGAACCCAATTAGCCCATCATCACTGAGTACACAATGGCTATAGATTACATTTCTGAGCCGACACACCTAGCTCAAACACCTGCACAATGATCCTTCATGCAGTCATAAAACCACGGAGAACCAACTTTGAATGTGGGGAGGATCTTACCACTTATGGCCTTTATGATAATTATCTTTATACAACATTTTGTTTTGAATAAGTTATTATGAGTCCCTCAACAATGAACACTTGCAAAATCAAATACAGTATATAGTTAGAGACAGAATGCAAAATACTTTTACTGCCCGAGTTTATAGTGCACTGTCCACTGTCCAGAGGTGTGGATCCTGACTGCAGCTTCCAATGACTTGGGTTTGAATAATGAATCTGGGGGTTGCTAGAGCCAGTCTGACAATTGGAAGTGAGAAGCTGATGTTAGCTTACACATTCCAGCAGAGAGGGAGGGAGGCAAGCAGGTTAGCCCACTGCTTGACTGCTATTCAGTGCATGCAATGTGGGGATGCTGTAGCAGAGATGGCCAAAGACAGAAATGTTGTCCTGCCATGTAGGGAGTAGTGTTTGTGTGTGTGTGTGTGTGTGTGTGTGTGTGTGTGTGTGTGTGTGTGTGTGTGTGTGTGTGTGTGTGTGTGTGTGTGTGTTTAAGGAAATACACACATCTGGGTCAAAATGCAGAAATGCAGGCCATACTTTACTAGTGTGTCCATTATCTTTTAGAGGGTAGGAGTCAGAAGCTTATCAAATCTCTTATATCTGTTACATGACAACTGCAGTCCCTGAATTTCACCTTCCACTTTTAAAGTTTTGTGAAACTGGAAAAAAAAAAAAACAAATTAGTGGATCTCTGGGACAGAGGGGCTATATGGCAGTGGCAGAGGCAAAAACTAGTATAATATCTTTACAATGCTTGTCACTTTGTTTTTTACTGAGATTCAGTTTTTCCAGATGTACATATTACTATTTTCGTATGGGTAATGTGGTTTAGGTAAACTTATCATCACTGAATCTGGTAGCAGAAAATGTACATTTTGTTAACTGAAGCTGATCCATATTATCAAGCTTATTTGCTCTGTTATTTGCTCAAGTAATGTTCAGAAATTCTGCATGAAATTATTTAACCCCTGTTTTGTTTCACTCAGCAGTTGTAATCCTGTATGCCTCCTTCACCCAATTATTAGTATCTGACATTTAAATGTGTTCGGATACATCTTATGGCATTATCGCTAGCTTTTTTCTTGATTCACTTTCCTGCATTCCATACTCATTTTGCCTGCTGTTCCAGCCAGTTTTAAAATCTTGATTCACATTATTTCTTGACTCAACTCCTGTCTCCCTTATTAACATCTTCAGTTGATGTGCAATGTTGAGTTCGGGGTGAAATGGTTACATTTTCTCATTTTTCTTCCCAGTTATGCTATTTCATATTATTTTAAATCTCATGAACTGTTATCATGCTTCTTTTATCAACTTCATAGTTTGGGTCATTCTAACCTTAATGCACTTTCTCAGTTGTTTTTATGCACTGTTCTTTAATGTATAATCTGGTACTTTTTTGTGAGCCAGTTATATTACTTATTTAATGATTTTTATTTTACTCTAATGTAAGAATGAATTACGAGTGCAATACATATTTAATACGTAAACTCATCCGGCTTCCACAGTTTACTTGTTAGCATGTCAGTACATGTACATAAAATAATAAAGCGTTGCCGTTGCTTTATTTCATTCTGTCTCAGTGCTGCTATTTTTTCTGAATGTAAGCATTATTTATTATACAGCTTTTTCACTTATATGGCACAGAACATAAAGAAATCCTATGTAGCACTCTTGTACCTTTGGCTCACATTTACTTTTACTCAGTCTATTGTGAGATAGTTAATGTATAAGACACTATTTCAGAAGTTAATGGTCAGACCACTCAATTAAAGTGTGCTATGGAAGAGGTGCGGAAACTGTACAAAGCTCTACATTTCCAGGTGTACTAGGGCAAGCATATCATGATGATATATATTTATGCAAATGGGCTGATTCCTAACTCAGAATGGTTCCTTTTAGTATACTCATTGTGAGACTGGCAGCTATGGCTGTGACAAATGCAACATTATATCTGGCAAACTTAAATGTGACAAAAGTTCTAGGGTAATAGCTACTTGGTCCCCCCAGTGCAACATGTTTAGTCTCCTTGTTATTTACTATGGCAATATAACATGCCTGGGTGTGTAGAAGTAAGCAATAATATGCATGTTGATAATTCAGGGCTTACGCATAGCTGGTGTGGTTCATAGGCATGCAGTCCTGGAAACCACAGTTGATCCTAGCACAGTTTTACAATTGCCCCCGAGCACTGTCTGAATAAGCGACTTGCTCAGAGTCACACAGCAGGTAAAAGGAGGCATAGAGACTTAGATCTTGGAACACAAGACAACTCTCTTTAATATCTCATAACCTTAATCCTGTGCAGTAACCTGGTCACAAGGGTGAAGTGAGAATGACCCAACAAGCTAGCTGTAGGTAAACCTGCATAACTTGCACATAAGCATGAATTGATCATGGACAATAAGATCACTTCAAAAAAGTAGTATCTTAATTTTTTTAACAATTCATTGCATAATAGAACTTTAGAGCTTCATTTCATTTGTGTCTCTGTCCTCTTGTGTGAGTTTGAGGAACTACGTCTTTATACGTGCATATCCAGATAATAATAGTGCTAGCTCAGCTCAGTAAGGCATGCAGCTGCTGACATTCTAACAGAAACATATTTTTCCTTTTGCAATAAAACAAAATACAATGCAGTATTTTATTGCTAAAGTTAAAACACCCTTCTCTTTAACATTCATCCTCACAATAACAAAGGTTAAATTTTAACACAATTTGCAAGCACCACAAAGCTAAAAATAAAGAAGATAGTTGTCAGTCATCATTCATAAAAGATGCCAGCAACAATCTGCTCAGAACACCACAGGACATCAAAAGCAGATGGAAGGAATACTTCCAGTAGCTTCTGAATGAACAAAACCAAACAGAAGCTATACTTCTGCATACATAGCTTACAATGAAGCAGGAAGAAAAATCCACCATAGCAGTAGTAAGAATAGCACTAAGGAAAATAAATTCAATGAAAGCAGTAGGTTGATATGAACTTGTAGCGGATATGATTAATATATTGAGTGAGCTAGTGGAAAAATGGCTTCTGAGGATACTCATCTTGGTATGGAGAGAAAGGTTTATTCCAGATGAAGGGAGAATCAGCATGGGTGCCCATGTACAACAACAAACATGACATTCATATTTGTGGATAGTACAAAATATGAAATCCCTTTCACAAAGCATGAACGAGAGATTGATAACCAACTTTGCAGAATAGTGGTAAGTAAGATGGGAGATGAGCATTTCAGAGTCAGATCAGAATATAGCCCACCTAACCTGATGTTCACAGTAAGACAGATAGTGGAGAAGAAACTGGAGATGGGCATTCACAGACTAGGAGAAAGCATAGGACAAGGAGGGCAAACCTCTGATTGAAGTCCTGGAAACACTGGAAGAATTAATTCAGCTCTGTACAAGGATCCCTTCGCATACATATGGATAGTGTTCAGACTCACAGAGGTGTTCCCAGTGAGAGTGCATCAGCATCAAGGTTCACCTTTGGGCACATTCTTGTTCATACTGGTGACAGACTACAATTAGCAAATAGATTGGAGAGGACAGATCAACAAAGCATGCAGATGATGTGGCACTACAAGCAGATTCTAAACAGGAACAAAACTCGTGAAGAATGAGAAGCAACTAAGAACAATATCCAAACACACCCGTGGAGACAATAATTCAACTGCTGCAAAAAGATGGTAAAAGCAGGTTTAATTCCCAAACGAATCCTTTAGCACAGAAAAAGAACACAGTGGAGACAGCGCTTAAGCCTGGACAATTCCAGGCTTTATCAAGTCAGAGTAAAAACAAACTGTGAAAGCACTACCTATATACCTAAATCACATGCTTAAATTGATTGTTAATTAAACAAAACAAGCTAGCAGAAAATTATTTAAAGACATATACCATTTCCTTTTAGCTTGTTACTAAAAGTCTATTGGGATGTAAATGTTTGTGTAAACCAAAATTGATTTCATATACAAATATATTAAACATATACTGTACAATAACACATTTTCTTAAAACATTACATTTAAAAACTGTTAAAAAACATTCAAGCCTACAAGTATTGCATAAAAATTGTAATAGACAACAAAGTGTTGTCTGTACACCAAACAACCAAACTGTCAGCTACTGAATTTGTTGTATAAAATGTCAACCTATATTAAAAAATTGTGTGTGTTATAAGCTATAATCTGGCTCTTCTGAGTTTGAGAACTGGCCCTATGCTTAGCGTCTCATTCATGCCAGGTATACTGCTAGCATCAAGCCTAAGATGCCAGATTAATTCCTTAAATTCCAGGGTGGCAGATAGCATATCCCTGTTACAACAAATCAACAAATAATAGTAGATACAACAGTACCTATGACAATGGAACTGATGAAGTTTTTCAGCGTAATTATAATGAAGCTCCACGTAGGAGTGAACGTTTGGCTGAGAAAGATAGAAAGGAACGAAATCAGGATTTTCACTATCCCCCGGGGAGAACCGGGGGATGGGGGTACAAACCACAGAGGCCAGGGGCCAGATGGAACAACAAATAAGCATAGGAAGCCATGATGACAAAGCCCCTTATCCAACTTCAGTTACTGCTCCATGCCCTTTGGTTGAGTTGGATGCATATTATGATTGCATCCAAATAGTGGATGAAGTTAATTGTAAGGTGTTTAAAATGAATAACTTCAGCATTTATAACTTTACTGATGTTTCAATAGACACTACAGCCTTTGGCATTTTTACCAAAGGCCTTCAATTTGTACCTTCCAACAGAACTAATTTAGCTAACTTATTGGTAGATCTTAAATTATTTACCAGAGCACTAAATTTGAAACATTTTTTCAAAAACACAGTATATAACTCAAATGGGCTTAACAGAAAAAGTACATTTAATCCACCTATGGTACAACCTTTGAAACTGTATGAGGAGCTAGTGGAACATGAACTGCGTGATAAGTTCCTTTATTCTCTGAACATGCAGCAACCTAATATAACCAAACAAGAACTTGAATACATCTCAATGCTATCCAGGGAACACGTCAGGGTAATGAAGCCGGACAAGGGTGGTGGTGTTGTACTTATGTATGACCACACCTATGAAGAAAGTATACATAATATGCTGCATGATGACCAACAATACTGCCTCATATCTCGTAATGAGTACAACATAGCCCTAGCTAAGATTAAATATACACTATATGATTATCTTTTACAAGGAGCTATTAACGAGCAGCTTTACAACTTTCTACTAGTGAATAAACCCAGGGTTCCTATTATTTTGAATCCCTAAGACCCACAAAGGCATCAGCCCGTTACCATTCAGACCAATTGTCTCAGGTGCAGGTGGGGTAACGGAACCCATTTCTAAATTTATAGATTTTGTCACTAAACAGTACACCCTGGCCATGACCCATGTGATTAAGGACTCATGGGAGTTTCTCAGACTTTTCCCAAAAGAAAAATGCCTCACCTCTTCATTAATGATCACTGTGGATATTAAGGAGTTATTTCCGAGTATACCCCATAGTGTTGGTGTTGAATGGTTTACTGATTTTCTTAAACATGAAACCAGGCTAAGTAGCAATATTATTAACTTAACTTCTGAGTTGTTAAATATTGTTCTTAACAACAGTTATGTGTTTTTTAACGGGAATTGTTTAAACAAACCAAGGGAGTGGCTATGGGTGCTTCCTGCGCTACCGTATATGCCAATGCGGTATTACATAGATGGGAACAGGTGCACATTTTCCAGTCCCCTGGGCACAGTACATCACTTTTATTGCCGTTACCTGGATGATATTTGTATCATCTGGGACGGCACTAGAGATCAAGTAACAGGTTTTCTGGAATATATCAATTCTTCCACTGATTTCCTTACATTTACTCATGAAATCAGTGAGAATGAGCTTCATTATTTAGATGTAGCAATCCTTAGAGATGCACAATCAATGGAATTATACTCTAAGGTTTATAGAAAACCTTCATTTTCCAATTCCCTGCTACATTTTAACAGCCAACACCCATTCCAACAAAAGAAAGGAATAGTTAAAGGTCTGCTTATTAGGGCATCTCGTATGTGTAGCAGGTTGCCTGATTTCATTGCTGAAGCTAACAACCTCAGGGTGATGTTTATAGAGAGAGGTTATCCGGATTATTTGGTGAATAACCTTATCCATGAGATTCTTAGTAAAAGGGACTCGTTATACACACCATTGTTTGGGAACAATGATGTTGGTATCCCCATCCCAAGGCCCTCTAGCACACAAGCACAGGAGAATTCTAGCTATTTTATTTATACTTTTCAGAGAATTCAAGGGAGATAGAGAACACAATTAATAAGTTTTGGTTTGTGCTACAAACCAATGATGAATTTAAAAACTTGATTCCAAAGAGACCAGCTTTTGTTAGAAAAGAGGTCGTAATTTAAAAGAGGTGTTTGAGCAAAGACATATCACTACTTGTATGACAACTCAACAAAGGAATGGCACCTTTAAATGCGGCACGTGCAAACAGTGCCCTTTTATTATCAATAGTAACCATTTATATCTTAAAGCACGTAAAACAAACTTGAAACCACACGGTCACTACACTTGTAACACGAAAGGTGTGGTATACATTGGGTATTGTTTGACCTGTGGCGCTTTTTATATAGGAAAAACTGAAAGGGAATTTAGGAAGCGCATATATGAGCATATCTATGATATAGGTAAAAAGAAAGATAGTAACGCATTCTATAAACATTCCCTTGGTTGCCCTAATTTCAAACTTTCCTTTATGGTGCTTGAACAAGTTCATCCAAGTAACAGGGGTGGAGACTGGGAATCCACCCTGGAATTTAAGGAATTAATCTGGCAGCTTAGGCTTGATGCTAGCAGTATACCTGGCATGAATGAGACGCTAAGCATAGGGCCAGTTCTCAAACTCAGAAGAGCCAGATTATAGCTTATAACACACACAATTTTTTAATATAGGTTGACATTTTATACAACAAATTCAGTAGCTGACAGTTTGGTTGTTTGGTGTACAGACAACACTTTGTTGTCTATTACAATTTTTATGCAATACTTGTAGGCTTGAATGTTTTTTAACAGTTTTTAAATGTAATGTTTTAAGAAAATGTGTTATTGTACAGTATATGTTTAATATATTTGTATATGAAATCAATTTTGGTTTACACAAACATTTACATCCCAATAGACTTTTAGTAACAAGCTAAAAGGAAATGGTATATGTCTTTAAATAATTTTCTGCTAGCTTGTTTTGTTTAATTAACAATCAATTTAAGCATGTGATTTAGGTATATAGGTAGTGCTTTCACAGTTTGTTTTTACTCTGACTTGATAAAGCCTGGAATTGTCCAGGCGAAAGCGCTTGTCTCCACTGTGTTCTTTTTCTGTGCTAAAGGATTCGTTTGGGAATTAAACCTGCTTTTACCATCTTTTTGCAGCAGTTGAATTATTGTCTCCACGGGTGTGTTTGGATATTGTTCTTAGATTCTAAACAGGAACTTAAGCAAATGATAGGGGACTGGGATGCAAAACTGAAGGCACATGGGACAAAACTGAATACAGTCAAGACACTTGTCCTGGCAGCAAATGGGGGAAATTAGAAGATGCTGAAAAATTGAGATATAGGGGAAGAGAGTGGAACAGATTAACAACTTCAAGTTTCTGGCTGTGGTGATTGAGAAGAGAAGTCTGAATGAAGAAGTTAAAGCTAAAATCAAATGTAAAGTAACCAAATGGCAAAGAATGTGACAATTATGCCAAAGTGACAAGCAAGGTATACAAAACAGTGGTGTGATCACTGCTGTATGACACTGAAACCTGGTAAAGTAACTGAAGCCTAGTAGAGTGGAACAGTGAATATTACTGCTTCTCACAGTGCTGGTCTCTGTGTTTGAGTTTTTGCCTATAGTTCTTTCTGTGTGGAGTCTTCATGTCCTCCCTGTCTCTCTGTGGGTTTTAACCACATGATTTAGTTTCATCCTGCACCAAAATGACATGCTGCAGGTGAATGACGTTACTCCAGTTTGGATATAAGTAAGTATGCGGGCAGTGTCAGTGTTTCTGTTACTGCATCTTGTGATATACACAGCTTGTCAGGGCACCAATATAAGCGTGCATGTATTTCAAAAAGTAATATTGGTAGACACATACATACATTTTTTTGGCAGGAGAAAAAAAAAAAGAACAAAACAGCAAGTAACTTTCTTTCAAATACAAGAAGTAAAACATCACAGAACATCTGTACTATCAGAGGTTTTGGGGGGACGTCACTCTGGCTGTATAAGTGGATTTAGACACGAGCTTCGTTGGGGTCTCACTTAGTCCTAAAACTGACTCCACTCTGAGGTAGACACAGAGGGTTGTTGTAATCTGAGTGGGGAAAAGCTCTCAACTTCTTAGCATAAACAATCTGGACAAACACAAAAATAATGGAGGGTCAAAGCCTCACAAAATAGGGACAGATTTGAAATATTCCTCGTATCAACTTAAAAAGCTGCTAGAATAAAAGGTTTTGCATTACCATGTATTTTCTGAAGGATATGAAGGCTGAAACTCAAATGCCTGATATTATTTAGGGAATTCAACTCTCGCTAATTTGCTTCAAAAATTCAGAAAAACAGACATTTTATGAGGAATAGACCAAAAATATGAGAGGTATGGAGTGGGGGCTGGGTCCAATCTAGTCATTATTTATTTAATTTTCCTCACAATCAAACTTCAGTGGTATGCTCAGAATGTCAGCATAGCATGTGTGGGGACTGAGGACACAGCAATCATTTTGTTAGCTTTCCTGAATATCAGACCTCCAAGGTATGTAGAGAAGATCACTATAGATTATCTAATGATAGCCTACCATCTCACACAAGTTTTACTGCATTACTATGATTACTTTTTTCTCACTTTCCTCACAATCAAAAACAGACATGTATTCATGTAAGGGGTAAGGAGGCATCCTGTGTATGTCTTTCACTTTTGCCCCATCTGACATCAGAGGATTACTTAGAAAGTATGTTTTGTGGGTTTACGGATGAGGAGTAAGACGTCCTGTTCGATTCTCAGCTAGAGCATCTTCTGTGTGGAGACATGCATGAATGGGCGTACCTTCATTGAAGGTTGTGCATCAGGGCCGGCAACTCAGCATGTAAAAATCTACTGCCAATCATTAGCGGACCAAAGTTCCGCTGTGGCGACCCCTAACCAGGAAAAAGCCAAAAGACACAACAACAACAACGGATGAGGAGGTCTGCTGTGTAAATGTATAACAGCAGCACCTTTAAATAGATGACAGTCACCATTTGTTCTTTAATTTCCATGCCCATCTAATACCAGAGCAGTATACAGAAGGTGACTATCATTTTTTTTTGTAGCAGAAATAGGAAGGCAAGCACTTATGACAAATATGGCAATGTGTCCTAACAAACATCTGTCTTGTCTGTTTATGGGTAACTGCTTCCTATTTTATTGGTAGCAACTAGTTATCTTTGAACATAAAGCCTTGGATACAACTTATTTATTCCTTGAAAAAAAAGACACTTTGTTTATTAGCCATGCTTTCTGTTCAGACCATTATTGGATCAAAGGTTGCAGAAAGCTGTAAAATACACCTCAGAGCACTTAAAGCCCATAGCTTCTGTGGTGCTGGCAGCTCCCATACACCACTGTAATTAAATTATCTCCTACATAGCTATTGCACTGTCATCCTCGTCACTTAGGATGTGTTGAAAGGCTGCAGGAAAATGCTGAAGATAAAACAAAGACCAGGACATGTGCCAGGGTTGATAGCAAATGGGGGCTGGGGTATGGAAACTTTGTCTATGAATCATTATCACCAAGAAATCACTGTTTATAGTATTTAAAACTGATGTTTCTGAGCTTAGCTTGTTAAAAAGGGTATGGCTACCCTGAGGCTTGAAGTCTGTTTTCATCATACAGGGGGTGTGGCTTACACATCAGGAAATGGCAGTATGTGAAGGTGGCAACCTCGGCTTAACTGATCACCAGATTAGATAAAAAATTGTGACTAGCTGTGGGTGTCTACTTCTGATTGATCAGACTGCTCTGCTATACATTATCATTTGAGTGCTTAACAGTTATTAGACAATGTTTTGAACTTCAGAAGCACTTAAATGTTTTATTTATTTATTTTTGCGATATCAAAGTATAACCACCATCCTTCATGCACTGCATTAGATTTAGTGTTCACACAATTTTTAGTGATGACATGAGTTACACACTTATTTCACTACATTTCTTAGGTCTAATGACATTTCTTACTTAAATGCAGAATGTAACATTTATAGTACTGGTCTTCTGTCTTCATTTGCGTCTTTGTTTGCTGAGACAAAACTATTCCATTATCGCGAATATTTCAGAATAGTATCTCTATACTGGACTTTTATATCATATGCAGTCAAAGTACCTACAATTCCCATATATTGTGCCCGGCTTCAGAAATCTTGAAATCAATATCACCAAATTAAGAATTATACTATGAAAAGAAAGTTGAACAGTTTTAATGGTTAAAAAATGTAATATGCAAGCCACCCACCCTAAAATCAGTAACATGAAACAGAATGAAACTGGGTTGTATAGGATGCAAAATGACTGCTTCATCATTTCTCTCTTTCAGTGTACTTTTCTGAAATGCATGCACAATTTAGCTACAGCTTCCAATACAGCAACAAATCTATGAAACAAACTGTAACCAATGTAATGCAGGATCATGATGAGATACTACTATTCAAGGATTATTTTTTGCTAAGCCCTAATGGTGTCTCATTGTTCACAACCGTTTCTTATAGTAAGAGAAGCTAACAGAATATTAAACAAACGTGATTTTTTTACCATGTGGAATAGATATATTTTATGATTACAGAAACCATCTGTTATCTCCAAAGTTTATCCAGTTGTAGGCACTGTATTATCAATACCATTTGTATAAGACAGGTTTCTCTTATTGCACTTTTCAGCAGTTTCATCATTCACTCCAGTAATTCTATAACATTCTAATTTTCAGGGGAGACCTTAGGTGATATTTCATTACTAAATGTACTTCCAGAAGGATTACAGTTTCATACTACCACTCTTTGTACTTGTTCCTTCTTGCAACTTAAATTGTATGATAGGAAGCATTCACTCTGTATCGGTTTGTATCACCTGATTCAGTACATTTAAAGTTATTCTCCTGGAAAACCTTATTGTGGCAGAAGTAACTTCAACCAGAATGATCTCTGAGATACAAGCATGTCTGTGAAAACACCCTAATCAGTGGTCACAAAGGGAATATCACATGTAAACAAAGCCTTGTCTCATAGTGATAGTGGTGTCTCCTCATTCATTAATCAATCTGCAGTTATCAGTATTCTTTGCCAAAGAAGAAAACAAATGAGTGACGACAACTTATTCTTTCTACTTTCTGTTTTCCACTTTCTGTTTTTATCTAGTGTAAGTACATTTATTGGCTATAACCAAATAGCTGTACTATTGTACCACCAAAAAGCAATGATTTTGTCTGATCTGAACATTGACTATTTACTTTTGTCATTCAACCACCCCATCAAACTCAATACACTTATTTGACTTCACTCAACTAATCAATACTACAACAATTAACAAAAATAGCAAAGACAATGAATTCACAGACAAGCTGAAGTTTCAAGCTATTGAATCCACTTTTAAGCTGACTCCATTTAAACATCTCATTTATACACAAATAATGATTAATAACAACACACATAAGCTGCGGGGGTGGTGCTGCGGTAGCATTGTCGCCTCACAGTAAGACGTTGTCCTGTTAGATTCTCAGCTAGAGCATCTTCTGTGTGGAGACATGCGTGAATGGGTGCACTTTCATTGAAGGTTGTACGTCAGGGCCAGCAACTCGGCATGTAAAAATCTACTGCCAATCATTAGCGGACCGGAGTTCCGCTGTGGCAGCCCCTAACCGGGAAAAGCCAAAAGACACAACAACAACAACATTATACTCCAGCAATACTTAATAGTTTCAATTCAAAAATCTCTTCTCAGTGCCCTTGCTGCTCATTTCCCAAAGCTGATTTACTGCATATTATATGGAATTGTAAACAGACACACAAACTTTGGTGTTCTCTTAAGGTGAGACTAGAAAAAATGGGCTATGAAAAATCAACGCTGTCTTGGAAGTTTGCTATTCTTAATATCAGTACTCAAAAATATCAAAACAAAAACTGTATATCTTAATTACTCTTTCTGTGTTAGTCAAATTGCATATAACTCAGATTTGGTTGGACTGCTCTAAACTTTCTTGGATAGGCTTCAGAACCATGGCTATTAAATATGTATCCTCACATAAAGTTATAACAAAGAATATGAATAAATGTTTCTATTATCAGATACATTGGAACCTTTTCCTTGAACATATATTAAAAGACTAAACCAGGCTGAAAGATATTCTGCTCCAACTAGTACAAGTAGTTATAAAGTTAAATTAAATCTTCAGTGGTGTATGTGTTAGATTTTATTAATATTAGTCTGAAATTAATTATGTTGTAAATATGCTGAAAGAAAAGGCTTGCTTAAATGCAGAAACAAAGTTTAGTAATATGTGATCAGCAGTCATACTAAATGACCATGGCTTGGAAAAGGAATCTGCTGAATGGACATTTTTCCCTTACAGACTTAAAAACAGGATGTATGCAAGAGCAAAAATACAAAATCTGCTTTTAAAGAATGGACATTTTTCCCTTACAGACTTAAAAACAGGATGTATGCAAGAGCAAAAATGCAAAATCTGCTTTTAAAGAACACTGACATGTTTTTCTGCATATAAAAAATGGACACAATATGTTTCCTAAAATAACAGGATGGACACAATATGTTTCCTAAAACAACAGGATATGTTTATGACACTGTGACAATGTGTTTTCTCAAAAATATGTTTTTCTGCATGGAAAACAGGATATGCTTATCAGCATTGGCACAAGAACAGATGTTTTTATACACAGATCCAAATAGCATACGGAACAATGTGTTTCCTCAAAAATATGTTTTTTTTTGCATGAACAACAGGACACTGTTACAGGATATTCGCACTGTCAGAAAAGCTGGTCTCTTACAAGACATTGTTAAACAAGGAAGCTTAGTATTGTTTCTACAGGATAAGCAATTCTCCAAAATAGAATACCAAGAGGACTAAAACTGTATATAAGGAGCTGTATAAATCCAGTTATGTTAGAGGTATGGTAGGGACTCATTTGTCCTAAGGTAAATGTTATATCTCTCACATCGTCTGTACTATATGAGAAGTAAAGTTGGAACAGTACTTTTAAGCTGCAACGTTGTTCCGTTTGGTTTACTATAAAAAGTTATTTGTTACTGCTCTCTAAAGTTGATGCTGCAAAGTATATTCTCTCATCAGTGTATATTCTGCAAGTTTCTGTATGCAACAGACTGTGAATGCAAATATAACCAGACTTTGAATTTTAGCAGAATCCAGCCAGCAAGACTGAGTGACTTAAGAACACTTCATATCCATCACACCAAGCAGTAAGCAGCTCCATGTAATTTTTTCAATGGCCAGCTAGCCTGCATTTGAACCTACAATCTGCAATTCAAACACAGGGGGAGTGATGGTAAGCCCTGCAGAGGGTCACTTCAGTCAAATTGCAGTAACTAACATTTGTACGTATGTGTAAATCCTAAACAGAAGTATTCTAGTTTATGCAGCTTGCAGTAGTAAAGTTTTTTAGACGTCTACAATCCGGAGTGAGACTAGTTCAAGAAATTCGCAGTGCCATAAATTCTTTAAGAAAAGGTGAATGTCCACTAGCACAGTAGTCCGCTGCCTGTTGTGCTTCACCAGCTTCTCAAGTGACTCTGAAAAATTTCTAGCCATCTGCAATAACAGCTTGATCACCTGTTTTCTTGCTAACTGGTAAGACTTTTTTCTGTGTCACATATTTAGTGTGGATGATGTTAAAGAGTTTGTATATTCTTAAGAGAGTTTGTCTATTCTTAAGACAGTTTGTATATTCGTACATAGTTTGTGTATTCCTAGACTGTTTGTATATTACTAGACAGTATGGATATTATTTATAATTCATGCAGGAGTAAACCAAATTTTAGTAAATTGCTATGTTGGTATACACAGCACATTAGTAAATGTAAAACCTTATTAGGGCAGGTTGATAGTAAGGCATTATGCAAATGTATTACAATATTTGACTAGTATCTCAAAGAAAACCATGTGAAAAATGACAAATGTTTAGTGTGTGCTTCAACAAAAACTGCATTTTGTGTATTATGCCATAAAATAATATTGCATCATATTGCTAAAAAAATAGACTGTAAAGACAAATCTGTTCATGATAAAGAATTAACTAAGGGTAAAGTGTTTCCATTACATTCTGATATTGAACAGTTATGTCCTGTCACCACATGTGAGTCAAATCAGCTACTGATAGAACCCCTAGTACATTTTGTTACAAAGGAATGTAGTAAACTTCTAAAAGACAGACACAATGAGTTCAGGAAGCTTAGACAAGTTATACATACATCTTTTCAAAAGGACTTAGGAGTTTCAGATTCAGCAGAACAGGCTCCTGAGACATATCAAGCAGACTATAAGGAAATTCTTCAACAGCAGTTGCAGGATAAAGGAAATAAATTAGCTGAACTGACAAAGACTGGGAACTTCCTGCATACACAGTTAATCTGTGCAAAATAAATATATTTTATAATATGTTTATGTTTTGAAAATGGTTAAGCATACATGCTAGGATCTTCTTCTTCTTCTTCTTCTTCTTTCGGCTTTTTCCCGGTTAGGGGTCGCCACAGCGGATCACCTTGTCCGCACATTGAATGGCAGTGGAGTTTTACGATGTCGCGTTGCCAGCCCGGCGCCCAACCTTCCACAGAAGGCACACTCACACGCACACCTAGGGCCAATTTAGAGTGTCCAATCCACCTGCAGCATGTCTTTGGGATGTGGGAGGAAACCGGAGCACCCGGAGGAAACCCACGCGACCACAGGGAGGACATGCAGACTCCGCACAGAAGGCACCCCAGCTGAGGATCGAACAGGAGAACCTCTTGCTGTGAGGCGGCAATGCTAACCACTGCACCACCGTGGCCGCCCTTAAGCATACATGCTAGGATGGTAGAGACAAATCATTTTTAAAAGTTTTACTTTCATTCAGTTAAAGCAAGACATCTATCAGTACTACAGTAAAGTAAAGCATATGAATGCCATTCATTAGCATAGTCAAAAGGTAAACAAAACTGTTCTAGTGTATAAAATTAAATAAAAATAGATGAGTAAAAATTTAAAGTCACAAGACATAACATGCTTGTATAAAGATATACATATACAAGACAGACATGCATGTGTGTCCTTTTCATCTAGAGTACATCTGTTACACAAGAATAACAGGCAGACAACAGCAAATATAAATAATATAAATATAAATGTGTTGGTTAAACTAATATCTATTTTGTTTTTTACAATTTGTGTATAATTATATAGTAACACCAAACAGTTAAAGTTCTGAATTTTAAAAATAAATAAAATCACAGATGGTATTAGTCAAACAGTTTTTGTAAAATTAATGGCAGGACAGTTAAATAGATAAATAAATAAAAAATACTGAAATCCATGTAAGATAATTGTAAAATAATGTCTATTTATGTTGTATAAATGCATAGTTATGCAAATCACAATCACATTAAAGGAAAAATGCCAAAATAATTAACTATAGTTTACAGAGTATGAAATGTGAGTTCAGACCTTCCTAGACTGAATGAATAGTTACAGGAAATGTTGAAAAGATAAGATAAACAACAAGACTGATTGCCAGGCAAGTAGCTTGAGTTTTTCTAAAGCATCATTGTTATTAAAACATAATTGCTAAAATGTTTACAGGCAACACTATTTGGTAATTGTAATAAAATGTCACAACTGTGCATAGATGTCACTTATAATCTGTTTGCAAGTAAATGTTAAAAGAACAAAAAATCCTCAGTTGCATCAAGTACAGCCAGCAAATGGGATATAGTATATATATACAGTTCAAATTAATTGTGCAGGAGGGTGTAAATACCTACTAGAGGTAATATACAGTGAAAGCTTTATTTAGTAACCTAATAAAATAAATGTATAACCAAAGTGTTGGGCTGACATACATTCTATTCTCACAGCACAGGGCAGGTAAACAGTGCTGTGAGGGGTACTTTCTCAGTTTTACACTGACTGTATAAGAGGGAGGGGCACTTTCTCAGTTTTACACTGACTGTATAAGCAGTACTGAACAAGGGTCTGAAATAAAGCTATAGGAAAAATAAACAACAAGTGTCTGAAATAAAGCTACTGAAAAAAATAAACAACAAGAGTCTGAAATAAAGCTACAGAAAAAATGAACAACAAGGGTCTAAAATAAAGCTAGAGGAAAAAATATCTCATTCCTTCTTGACAATACTCTTTTATGGGGGAAAACAGGTATTAGTGTATTAGAAATACTGATAAACTGGATTAAACCTGACAGGATAAGATATTTTACAAGTTGTTAATAGCTATCATAATGGTTATTATTGTATTGTTTAGTATTAAATTGTATTTACAACCTGTTAAACTGTAAAGCTATACAAGAGATAGTTTAAAAAACAAGAGATAGCTTAAAACTGATAAAGCTATACAAGACAGAATAAAGATATGCAAAATTGTAAAGCTATACAAGAGATAGTTTAAAAAACAAGAGATAGCTTAAAATTGATAAAGCTATACAAGACAGAATAAAGATATGCAAAATGCATAAATGTTTCTAATAGCAAGAATGGTCACTATTTCAATATGTTTTTGACAAGACAATGTTGGTATAAAAAAGCATGAATATTTTAATTGCTGAATATGTAGTTTAAAATAACAGGACATATGCATTTGGTGTCAATTCCACTAGATATTTCTAAAGAGACAAACATTTTCCAAGATTTTGCTTAATATTAATGTTATTAAATTTGTAAGATGAGACTAAATGTACTTTACAGTCTTTGTAAGTACAAATGTAGAAAATTTCAGTACAAATGAAATTGATGTCTAGTAATGAATATGTGTGAAAAAAAACATATTTAAAGAAAACAATGGGTCCAGGGTACCTACTAGATTAAAATGCATAAATAGCAAACAGTCTGTGTAAATACATACTGATCAGGATACATTGTAATAAGTTCAAAACTAATTTGTCAATTTGTAATATCACTGGTTTTACCCCAGTAAAATAATTGCTTTCAAATATTTATTATCTAAGCCCAGTTCAGTATTTTACCAAGATGTTGATGAGCAGTTCGAAGACATGATCACAATGTTATGGTTAAAATGACATTGAAACTGTATATTTTCAGAAGTGTATAAATGCTTGCAGTAGCACATGGTTACTGTCTCTTATCGTTAATTCAACAGTTGCAAAGAGTTAATGGAACAGTTCTAAGTCATAAATTAAATTCTGTGATTGCAAAATAATAAATTAATCAAGTAAAATTAAAGCAGATACAGCTCATAACTGATAAAATATTTTCACAGAATGGTCTGCAAAAGAAAAAGTTGTTAAATACATTCAGTTTTGGTAGCAATACTTTAATATCATTGTATTAACTATGTAAAATTGCATTTTGATTTGTTGTATCAAACTAAAGGTTTGTTTCTTGTGTTTTCTATATAAAATGTTTTGAGTATTTTTAAAAACAGAGGGAATTGTTAGATTTTATTAATATTAGTCTGAAATTAATTATGTTGTAAATATGCTGAAAGACAAGGCTTGCTTAAATGCAGAAACAGAGTTTAGTAATATGTGATCAGCAGTCATACTAAATGACCATGGCTTGGAAAAGGAATCTGCTGAATGGACATTTTTCCCTTACAGACTTAAAAACAGGATGTATGCAAGAGCAAAAATGCAAAATCTGCTTTTAAAGAACACTGACATGTTTTTCTGCATATAAAAAATGGACACAATATGTTTCCTAAAATAACAGGATGGACACAATATGTTTCCTAAAACAACAGGATATGTTTATGACACTGTGACAATGTGTTTTCTCAAAAATATGTTTTTCTGCATGGAAAACAGGATATGCTTATCAGCATTGGCACAAGAACAGATGTTTTTATACTCAGATCCAAATAGAATACGGAACAATGTGTTTCCTCAAAAATATGTTTTTTTGCATGAACAACAGGACACTGTTACAGGATATTCGCACTGTCAGAAAAGCTGGTCTCTTACAAGACATTGTTAAACAAGGAAGCTTAGTATTGTTTCTACAGGATAAGCAATTCTCCAAAATAGAATACCAAGAGGACTAAAACTGTATATAAAGAGCTGTATAAATCCAGTTATGTTAGAGGTATGGTAGGGACTCATTTGTCCTAAGGTAAATGTTATATCTCTCACATCATCTGTACTCTATGAGAAGTAAAGTTGGAACAGTACTTTAAACTGCAACGTTGTTCCGTTTGGTTTATTATAAAAAGTTATTTGTTACTGCTCTCTAAAGTTGATGCTGCAAAGTATATTCTCTCAATTTTAGCAGAATCCAGCCAGCATGACTGAGTGTCTTAAGAACACTTCAAATCCATCACACCAAGCAGTAAGCAGCTCCATGTAATTTTTTCAGTATGGATGCATGCGTCAAGCTTGAATTATTTCCCTTGTGTAACCTAGTAATATGACTCTGTTTTCTACCAACTGTTTTTTGTTTTGTAGCACTTGATGTATATAATCTATATAGCTCTGTTAAAAATCTTTTTTTCAATTTCCTTGATGGTTGCTGTACGTTTTCAGTGACTGTTTTATTATATACTGCTTTAAAAACTTTGCAACTTTTATCTGTCAAATTGAAATGTTTACAGTATGAAGGAAAACTAAAACATTAAAAAAATAGCAAAAGGCAACATATAAAAGACTGGACTTTTACTAAAATAATTAATATCATAAATGCCTCTGGTTGCCTCCCTGATGATATTAATGACACTATCGCAACCCACATACTCAGACAACAACAAAGCCTAAAAAACAAATAGTCTATATTCAAGAACATCACCCAAACTCAGCAAGGACAGATTTATATCCTCCCTAAGACACTATTAACTGGAATACATGAAGACTCTTTCCTCTGGATGATATAGACTTCAATTTCAATCAAACATTCTTAAAATTTCTAGAGGGCGGCCACGGTGGTGCAGTGGTTAGCATTGCTGCCTCACAACAAGAGGTACTCCGGTTCGATCCTCGGCTGGGGTGCCTTCTGTGCGGAGTCTGCATGTCCTCCCTGTGGTCGTGTGGGTTTCCTCCGGGTGCTCCGGTTTCCTCCCACATCCCAAAGACATGCTGCAGGTGGATTGGACACTCTAAATTGGCCCTAGGTGTGTGTGTGAGTGTGCCTTCTGTGGAAGGTTGGGCGCCGGGCTGGCAACTCGACACCGTAAAACTCCACTGCCATTCAATGTGCGGACAAGGTAATCCGCTGTGGCGACCCCTAACCGGGAAAAGCCGAAAGAAGAAGAAGAAGAAGATTCTTAAAATTTCTAAACAAAGAAAAGCAAGTTAGAGCAGAGAGAGTTAAAATAAACTCAATACCACTGTTAGCAAAATAAACCAAACAACTTCTGGTGCAGAGAGAAAAAGACTGGAAACAATTGTCTACTAACAAATCACAGAACACATACAAAACTTTCAGACATCTTAGAAATCTCTCATAACAACAAATTAAAAGCAACAAACATATTGTACAAACCACAAAAACAAACATAAAAACAATCCAAATTATTGTAGGCATCTGTAAACAACTACTTCAGCCTGGTCAGTCACCACTACAACACAGCCAGCATGGCAACCTAAGTTAATTCCTACTGCATAAACAATACTCCTTCCCTAACAAAAGGCAATCTTTCTAATATTCCAACAACACAAGAGAACCATAAAGTGGGCTTTAACTTTCAACCAGTCCCAATCTCCACTATCTACTGAAGCTAAAACTGACAACTTGACTGCTGGCAAATTAATACATAAACACTGCAGCTGAACCTCTGGCATATGCTGTCTCCATCCTCATCAACTGCTCCATAAAAGGAAACTTTGCCCCTACCCTCTGGAAAAAAATATTTTACAATACTAATATTTTAGTTATTTTATTTTATTTATCTATTGGTGACCAGTTTAGTCCCAATAGGCTAATAGATTATTTTCAAGGGAGACCCTATGTGATATTTATACTACTAGGAGACATTTGGCCATTTGGCATCAGGGACCTTCCCTTACTCTTTGGCGTGGGGGGATGTGTTAGAGTGCGGTGCTTCTTAATTCCTGTTTTATTGTTCCAGGCAAGTAAGCTGCCTGGAAACTGGAGGAATGGTGAGTGTGAGTTGAGTAGAAAAAGCAATACAGAATAAAAATACGAGTATGGAAATGATAGCACAAGTAGCTAAAGGTCATACAAATGTAACGAAGGTGGAGGAATCATCTGTACTGGAGAAAAAGGAGATAATGGAGCAAAGGAGTGTATCGGAGGTTGCAGCAGAAACAGGAATGGATTTAGGGGACCTCTTTCAAAAGAAATTGTTTGACGGGGAGATGGAGAGTCAACAGGAGTGTAATATTACAACCCTCCATTTGGAGGGTTGCGGTACGATTATTTAAAAGAACTTATAAATCAAATCGAGCCAGAGAATAAAGCTGCAGCATCTTGGAGCAAGATAATAGAGGAAATACAACAAAAAGAGAAAGCAGCAGGAAAAATGTTGTATGCACAAACAGTGAAGGAGGGAGATAGAACAGTCGATGACAGGAAGGGACAGAAAGAAGAATTTACAGGGCAAGTAAGCAGTGACAAAGGAAAAAGATTTAGACAGGTGTGAAGTTTTGGACTCTGTGATTGTACCATTCGGTATTACAGCAAAGGAGGTAAGATCCTTCATTCTTATCAATACAGAGACATTGTGTGATATAATATTTGAGAGAGTCAGGCCGTGGAAAACCTTATAGAAAATTATGAACTAAAAACATAATTATAGTCCATGATCAAGGTATGTGGTGCAATCATTCGATACAGAAACAAAAAAGGAGAGTTATGGTGCAATTCAGAACTGAAATAGAGGTAAAAGGCATAAAGGGACATTTATTGTACTTATATAAAGATGTTATAGACACAACAAAAATTTATAATGAATGGGGTTTATGGACTGTTGGATGGTAATGTGGGTTTATACTAAAAATGGAAAATAGCAGGATACTGATTAACTTCTGACTCTCGAGATACTGAAATGTCAAATTTCAGTACCTCAACACCAGAAGACTGAAACTGCAAAAAAAAATGAAAACCCAGAATACCAACACCCATAATATTGAAAATAACAAATGAAAAAGAATATCCAACCCTCTCTGACATAAATGCACAAAAACAACAAAAAAACAACACATACCACTATCATACATATAAGCAGGGGGCAAACCCCACTGCACCCCCCACACCCCCGCTATGTATATATACCATCTCTGAGATTACACTAACACGAAAAAAAAAGATAAACCTAATGTAACATGCCCTACTCCCCCATTGCACACTATTCTACTGATCTCACAAAAAACATACACGCTAAACATAAACAAAACACACCACTATCAACACAAACACACACACTCTCACCTACGTACCCTAACCAACTTCTAAAACTTCCCAAAAAGTTAAACCAAACCCATTCCTACACAAAACCCTAAAAATTGCAAACCTACCTGACTCTCTGAACATAACCACACGTCGACCACCATTTTTCCTACCCGTACACCACTTAACCTTAAAGTGACAGCTTACCAGGAAAAACAGAACACACCACACCTACTACTGATTTGACATAGTAACATTCGGCAATATGCAGTTTCAGGCAACTCTTTCTTTTACGCTCTTCTGGTCTCGAGATACTGAAACTCAACATTTCAGTATCTCAAGATTCAGAAGTGAATCCTGTGATACCTTTTACATTAATAAGAGTAGGAATATGTAATAGGAGTTTTGTGAAATATAAAGAACAACCTAAGACATGTTTTTTTCAGTGAAAAACACGATCATTTAATTAGTGAATGTGACAAACAAAAATGTTTTATATGTGGTAAAATGGGACATGAAGCAAAAATATGTGCTTTGAAATGTAAGAAATGTGGTAACACTGGACATACATGGTTAGAATGTGAAGAAAATGTGCAAAACATTGAAAAAGAAGACATTCTAAAAAGTAGAGCTGGATAAAAATAAAAAAAAAGAACAAGAAGGGCAGATTGAGACACAAGATATAGAAATAAATCAAAGAGAAGTGGAGAAAGAAAGGGAAGAAGTGTCATTGGACACAAGCAATGAAGAATATGTAAATTGGCAGATAGTGAGAGGAAAGAAAAACTCTTCCCCTAGAGTGAAAGTAGGAAAAGAAAATTCAAAAGTATAATTACAAAAGAAAGCAAAAAAGGCAAAGGATGAGAAACATATTATACTAATTTCTATTAAAAGACAAAGATTTAGCTTTAAATGTTAACAGCATGAAAAATGTTGAGAGAAGAATAGGAATTTTGGAATAGTGTGTCTTATGTTCATATTATTGTATTAGAGGATACTAGATTATTAAAAGAAGAAGAAAGGAAACAGCAAAACTATGGGATGGACCTATCATTTGGAATATGGGAATAGACACTTGTTCAGGGATATATATATTGTGTCGAAAAGATATCAAATTATTAGATGTTACTATAGCTGAATTAGGGTGTGACATGGAACTCAAGTCTGTATAGAATTATTGCTATATATGCATATGTCACAAAGAAAGAAAGAGATAATGTTTAAAAATATCCTTAACTATGTTTGTATTAATATGGATGTAATACTAGTGGGAGATTTTAACTGTAATTTAAGAACAAGTAAGAAAAATAATAGTTATGTCAAAATAGTAAATGAAATAATGAAATGTGGCAAATTAAATATACAGTTAACCTACAGAAGAAGTGAGATTAAATCTGAATTTGATTATTTTTAATTTCTGATAGTTTAAATATCTTACAGAATGGAAAAAAAATGATAAGCTTTTCAGACCATACACAGATATGGATAAAAGTACATGTGAAAGAAGAATATATAAAAATAGGTAAAGGAATTAAAAGGTTGAATGAAAAAGAGCTAAAGCAAGATGATAGTAGAGAAATAATTAAGTTATGGAAAGACATACAGACATCAGAATGTGTTATGAAAACTGGACAAGTTGGTGGATATGTCTTAAGCAAAAATATAAAAAAATCCTTCTTAAATGTATGGAGAATAACAAAAAAAAGTAAAATATACAACATTAAATCAAGATAAGTTTTAACAATTGATAAATAAAGAGCTTTTTATGAAAAAGAGAAAGAAATATATGAAATGAATCAGGTAAGTGCTAAGAATTTACTACATAAGAAAAAATATTGCTTAAAAGGAAAAGAAGTGGTGCCTTATTTTAAACAAGTTAGTGAAAGAAAATAAAAAATAATAAGGGATTTAAAGGATAAAGAATGAAATAAAGTAACAACACAACAATGGATTTTGGAATTAAAGAAAACATAAGACAATAATTTATGAAAAAAAGAAACTAAATGAAAGCAAAAGTATGACGTTAGTAGATTAAAGAAGGTAATGAAAGCTTGGAACAAAAGATAATCCTGAAAGAGCTAAATGAAATATTAAAATACATCAATTTGAATAAAATGACAGGATTAGATGGTACTGAATATCATACATATAATGAAATGGAAAACTGGCAAAAAGTAATATCTGTAGAAGTAAAGAATGAATGGTTAGAGCTGGAATTGTAGATGAAAAAATATCTATCTGAGTAATAATATTCCTACGGAAAAAAGGAGAAAACGATGACATAAGCAACTGGAGACTGATAGTACTAAATAACACAGACTATAAAATATTTATGAGAATAATAACTAAAAGGTTACCAAATAATATGGATAAGTTATTTAATCAAACAATATTTGGTAGAAAGGGAAAAGGGAGTCAAGATCTATTGTGGTTTACAATATCTATTACTTATTTTATTAACAGAAAAGTAGAAGCAAAGATCATGATAGGAGATCTAAGTAAGGCATTTGATAATATACACTATGATTCTCTATGGGAAATTTTAGATGCATATACTACAAATAGAAAAATAATGCAGGTAATCAAATTAACACATGAAATGAATAATGTTAAAATAATTGTGAATGATGGATAAGTGAAAAATAAAAATAGAATGTGGAATAAGACAAGGATGCCCAGCTAGCAGCATTACGTTTTCTGTAGTGATGAATGTCATAGTGAGTAAGATTAATAAAATAACAGATATTTATAGGTTCATAGGTTCATACTAGGCTATCTGCCCAAGGGCATTTATAAGCCTAGCCCATAGTTATTTGGCTTTCGCCACCCCTTTAGTTTGAATAAAACTATGCCTATTATTTTGCTGTGCCTCTGTCAAGCAGTGACACTGAAGTAATCCCTGGGGTATATCTGCGATCCCCCATCCATTGGTCAAGATTCCTCTTGAACAAGGCCAGCGAGGTGCTCTGCCTCACATGTACCGGGATTTTGTTCTACAGCATAGGGAGTCTCTGGGTGATGAATCTGTCCCTCCAGCATGTTCTATTAATAACCGTGTCAAGGTTTAAGTCTCCGCCCTTGTGGTTCTGAGGGATCTAGATTTTTGAGGTGAAGCATACTCATCAAATCAGGGTTTGACATGGCCTTATATGTCAGGCACAGGTCACCTCTGAGCAAGCGGTATGAGACTGAATAGAGCTGGAGTTCTTTCAGTCGGGCAGCATAAGACATATTTTGAGACCCTTTATCCTTTTGGTGAGGAACTTTTGGGGCCTTTCCAGCTGCTGCAGGTGTCTGGTCAGATACATTCGAATGGGGCATTGTACTCAATCATAGGTCTAATGAGTGATGAGTACAGGGGCGATGACCTCCCTTGATCTAGATGTGAATCCCTTCATGATCAGGTGGGCAATGTAGAAGGTTTTCCTAACTACTTTAGCAACATGAGTGTCAAGCGAAAGGCTACTGTCAACCTGGGTCCCCAGATCCCTGATGACTTCTTCTGTGCTCAGTGGATTGCCACCTATATGGTAGCTAGGGGTAACCTTGTTTTCCCGAAGGGTATGACTATGCATTTCTTGGCATTTAACTTTAGGCCATGGCTCTGGCACCAGTTATCCGTTTCTGTGAGGCCCTTCTGAAGGATATCTGTGTCAGATGTGTTTTCGACTATGGCCCAGTTTGCAGTCATCTGCAAACTTTGTCAGTCATAACCCTCCTGTGTTTGCTTGTACTTCAGAAAAGTAGATGCGAACAAGAGTGGACCCAGGACTGAGCCCTGTGGGACACCACTTGTGACAGGCTTTGAGTCTGACATGGCTCCAGCAACTCTGACCCTGTGGGTTCTGTCACTTAGCCAGTTTGCAACCCATCTTGTGATGTATGGGTTTACATTCAAGCTGATGAGTTTTTGATGATACCTGAGTGGGGTATTGTGTCGAAGGCCTTTGCCAGGTCAAGGTAGGCTGTATGGACTGCCTTTCCCTCATCAATGGCCTTGGTGACTGTCTCGAAAAAGTCAACCAAGTTTAAAAGGCATGATCTGCCTTTGACAAAGCCAAACTGGGTTGGATCCAAAGTCTGCAAGTTCCCTATGTCTTTATTTATGAGTTCCATTATGATCCTCTCCATGGCTTTGCAGATAAGGCTTGTCAAGCTAATGGGACGGTAATTTCCAGGGTCGGTGGAGGCACCGCCCTTGTGAAGTGGGACCACAGTCGCCGTGCGCCACTCCTTGGGTACGTATCCTGAGGTGAGGCTAAGATTAAACAGCTGTCCTAACTGCGGGTTTAATTCTTCATTGAGTTCATGGAGCACACAGCCGGGGACACCATCCAGTCCCATGGATGCTGTGTTTTTTGCTTTGGAGAGAGCAGTTCTCACCTGGGCGTTGGAGATGTTTGGGGGGCTACAATCCTCTGGTATAGATATCTCTCCTTTTGGGGGGGAGGGGAGAAGTTTGCACTGAACCTGTCAGCCAGTATGTTGGCAATGTGTGTAGGTTCAGTAATCTTCACATTATTTTGAACTAATTCTGAGCATATCTGGGAGTTTCCTCCTAGGTTTCTAACATAGTTAAAGAAGGCCTTATGATTGTCTTTTGAATCCTTGGCGATTTTTCTCTCAAAATTTGCCTTGGATGATTTTATGAGAGCTCTTAGTTTTTTACTTATAATGATCAAAGGTGTCTTACCTTTCAAGGATTTTGCTCTATCTTGTAGTAGCTTCCTCCTTTTGTTGTAGTGCTTGTTTATGGCTGGGGTCCACCAGACTGGACGCTTGCCTTTGGTACAAAGAGTCTTAGTTTTGTTTGGGATTGCCTGATCCATGCAGTCCTGTAGGTGCTGGTAGAAGGCATTTGTAAGTGATTCAGCGGTTTGAGTAATGTTTACCACTGGCTCAGGGGCCTTAAAGGAGACCACACTAGTTTTTAGAAGTGTGAAGTCGGCTTTTGAGAAGTTTTTCACTGTGGTCTTATTTCAGGTGGGGGCGGGATGAGGACCTCCAGCGAGATTAGTTTATGATCTGATCTCACCAGTGAGGGGTATACTTCCGGTGTTGAACATTGTGATCCCATGTTCGTGATGATGAGATCAAGTATGTTTTCTCCTCTTGTGGGGATGGTGACTAGTTGTTCCATGGCATTTGAGTTTATGAACTCCAGGAACCTTTGGGCTAGAGTGTTTGGGCTTGAGTAGTGTTCCCAGTCTATATTAGGGTAGTTGAAGTCACCTAGTATGATGGTGTTTGGAGATACATTTATCCCTCCATTGTTTTCAGGAAGGCCATGTGAGGTTCCTGAGTTTGAGAGGGTGGCCTGTAACATGCTACAAATTGCAGATCAGTCTTGCCTATGGTTAATTGCACCTGGATGGTCTCCGATGCATCGTGCGTTGCCACCAACCTTGAGGTGTGGGTGTCCTTTATGAATATGGACACCCCCCTCCTTTCTTGGTGTTGTCCGGATTTTGGGGCCGGAACGCATGATATGAGGTGAAACCTGCTAGTGCTGGGGTGCTCTCAGGAGCCTTGAACCAGGTTTCTGTCACAGCACAGACATCGATGTTCTCCATACTGAGAAGGGCCTCGAGTGCGTGCATCTTGAGATTGAGACTTCTGGCATTGAGCAGCATTACCCTTAGTTTTTTTTTGTGTTCTAGGGTGGTAGGTTTAGAATTTGAGCCTTGCCTAAAAAAGGCACTATGGGGGTGGCAAGAGCCTTTGCCAATATCCGGAAGCCTAGGGGTGACAGGTGCAAGCCGTCCCTTGCGAAGCAGCGTGGCTTGTCCAGCATGTCATCCCAGGCAGACAGACATTGGATCCCCTTTGAATGACACCAGAATTTAAGCCAATTATTAAAGCTGATCATCTTATCACTGTATTGTGGCATCATTCTAGGTGAAGGTAGGATACTGCTCAAGGTCAGGGTCATACCTGCCTGGGCTACATAATCAGAGAGCTCCTCAATGTCTCTTTTCATGTAGTCCAAGGAGGTACGTCTCAGGTCGTTGACACCAGCGTGGACAATGACTGAGTCGTACTTGTACCTGCTGTTGAGAGACCTGAGTGCTTGTGTTATGTGGTGGATTCTAGCCCGACAGGCAGCTTACTGTGACCTTCTCCTTACTCAGTCTGGTGAGCGGACGTCAGTGTGTCTGACTATGGAGTCACCTATGACAAGTATGTTTGGTGTTGTATTTGGCCTTAAGGGCAGTGACTGCTTTGCACACTGATTTTGTTGTTTATGTGTTGTTTGTGTGGTGTATTGAGTTTGCAGTTGCTTGGGTGTCTGCTTTGGAGGCCTCTGCTGTTTAGGTAAATTTTACTCAGAGCCTCCGAGTATGTCTTAGTGTGTTTATATGTTTGATTCAGTGGTGTGGTTGAGTTATGTGAGACTGGTATTGTGGTGTGTGTAGTTGCCTTCTCCTCCTGCCTGGTCTTGCCAGTCCTGAGTTGAGAGAGCTCAGCCTCCAGTCTGGCTAAATAGCTGCATCTCTCACAAGTGTTAGTGTTACATGGGAGGAGGAGATGGTTGTCCGTGTACATGAGGCAATTGTAACATTGTCTCAGAATTCCCAGATTCACCAAATGGGCAGGAGAGGACGCCAGCATCTGACCCTTCGACATGCTAGAAAGAATTATGAGTTGGTATGAGACAGAAAAGTAGTGGGTTTAGCAGGGAAGTGGGCACTCCTGGGGGGTTTTGCTAGTGAGAGATTTGTATAATATAGAAGTGCTTGACCTGCAAAGAGAATGCTTATAAGACAAGGGATATGCTTATAAGACAAGTGCTGAGCTTTTTGATAAGAAAAAGCTATTTGGAACAAGTGCTGCACTTTTTAGTGTAGGTGTAAACTATTTAGGTTCCTAACAGAGCAGTTCTAAGGGAAAAATTGAAGAACAGACTTTCTGGGGCCAGAAAGAGTTTAACCTTGTTTAACCGGCGCTGCCCGATACTGCTCTAGTGGCAACTCCGCGCTAAATCGCGCTAAAGCACGTTAAAGCGTGCTTGATAGCAGGGGCTGGAAAGAAGCAGGAATAGACCCAAAAGGGAAAATAAAACTACAGTTTCAAGTCAGTAACCACCTCTACGGGGGTCAGGGAAGCTGCTCAATGTTAGTCACTGCCACTGATGAACAGAGAGACCCTCCTTCAGCCCAAGCAAAAACGGCCTCACAGAAACTTTCAAACAGTTCAGGAACAGCAAGCCTGTAACTGAACTTTTTTAACTCTCAGAAAAGTGGGAAAAAAGCAAGATTTTTTTTTTTGTTTTTGTTTTTTACAGAGATAGCAGAGGTTCACAAGTAATATCAAGTTATAACAGTGCAGTAAATGACCCCACACAAGAGTGCTAGGTCAAGGACAGAAAATTTGCAAGTTTTAAGAAAAAAACGATTTAAAATTAAGTGCAAATAGGAAATTCAGCAAACAGCTTTTGGTTGTGCTCTAAATACAGCTACTAATACAGAAATCAAGTTTAACAAGCCAGAAAATGCTCAAGGTAGGCAGCTATGCAGAAAAACTTAGCAAATAAACAGAGAAAAAATACTTAAAATCTCAAAAGTGGCTCCCTTCTTCTCTCAGCGTTTTTTTCCTCTTGGAGGGTGCTTCACCAACAGCCAACAAGCCTGAAAAGACGCTCAAACCACGAGGCAACTAGGTTTTAAGAGAGGAAGATGAAGGAGTTATGGAAATGACCCCTAGTGGCCAATAAAACTACAGTTTCAAGTCAGTAACCACCTCTACGGGGGGCAGGGAAGCTGCTCAATGTTAGTCACTGCCACTGATGAAAAGAGAGACCCTCCTTCAGCCCAAGCAAAAATGGCCTCACAGAAACTTCCAAACAGTTCAGGAACAGCAAGCCTGTAACTGAACTTTTTTAACTCTCAGAAAAGTGGGAAAAAAGCAAGATTTTTTTTTTTTTTGTTTTTGTTTTTTACAGAGATAGCAGAGGTTCACAAGTAATATCAAGTTATAACAGTGCAGTAAATGACCCCACACAAGAGTGCTAGGTCAAGGACAGAAAATATGCAAGTTTTAAGAAAAAAACGATTTAAAATTAAGTGCAAACAGGAAATTCAGCAAACAGCTTTTGGTTGTGCTCTAAATACAGCTACTAATACAGAAATCAAGTTTAACAAGCCAGAAAATGCTCAAGCTAGGCAGCTATGCAGAAAAACTTAGCAAATAAACAGAGAAAAATACTTAAAATCTCAAAAGTGGCTCCTTCTTCTCTCAGCGTTTTTCCTCTTGGAGGTGCTTCACCAACAGCCAACAAGCCTGAAAAGACGCTCAAACCACGAGGCAACTAGGTTTTAAGAGAGGAAGATGAAGGAGTTATGGAAATGACCCCTAGTGGCCAATAAAACTACAGTTTCAAGTCAATAACCACCTCTACGGGGGGCAGGGAAGCTGCTCAATGTTAGTCACTGCCACTGATGAACAGAGAGACCCTCCTTCAGCCCAAGCAAAAATGGCCTCACAGAAACTTTCAAACAGTTCAGGAACAGCAAGCCTGTAACTGAACTTTTTTAACTCTCAGAAAAGTGGGAAAAAAGCAAGATTTTTTTTTTTGTTTTGTTTTTTACAGAGATAGCAGAGGTTCACAAGTAATATCAAGTTATAACAGTGCAGTAGATGACCCCACATAAGAGTGCTAGGTCAAGGACAGAAAATATGCAAGTTGACAGAATTGCAATGACCTATAATGCATACATATGCAGATGTTATCATGCTAATCATCAGAAATAAAGAATGGATGAAAGAAATAAGTGAAAAATTAAATGCATCATTAAAAAAGACTGATCTATGTATAAATTAAGAAAAAAGTAAAAGTTTTGGATGTAAGGGAAATACAGGAGACAAAATGTATTGAAGAAACCACAGATGTATTAGGAATAGTATTTGGAGTAAATGACTGCAAGAATAAGAAATAGGAAATGGTGTTTCAAGAAACAAGGTATATATGTACTTTTTGGAAAACATTTAATTAATCTTACAGGAAGCACATTTGATAAATTCAATCCTATTAGGTAAAATAGCATATATAGCAAACACGTATGTATTGCCAACACAGTATGCAAAAGAATTAATGTCTCTTATATCTTCCTTTATATGGGGATCAAGACTGAACCCAATCAAGAGAGGAGGATTTGGCCTAATAAATTCAGTTGTGTATGCAGCATCACTGAATATACATACAGCTTTGAAAGGTTATTCCAATGAAAATAAGAATTTGACAGAGCTTATTTTATAGTACAAGTACAAATGTTTCTAGGGAAAAAAATGGGAATGAGGAAAATGCTCAACAATGTTATGAATGAATATACAAAGGAATATCAAAATAAAATTATGTTATGGAAATTAAAAGTGAATAAGATTGACAAGAACAGAAAAGAATGGTATTTAAATATTATGAAAACATACTGTTTGGTTGACCCTTGGAAACACTTAGATATAAAGAAAAAGAAAGCAATAACAATGAAATAAAAATGGTATAAGAATATATATATATATATATATATATATATATATATATATATATATATATACATATGTAAAGATATTATATGGAGATTGTCTATAAGTAATTTGCCTGTTAAGGCAAATATGCCTTATAAAAGAAAGCACACAGACAACCATCTGCTATTTCCACCTAGGAACACAATTTGTGAGAGATGCAATTACATTAACAACCTAGAGTCTATGCTCTTTCCCTCACAATCCAGTATATCTGACACTGAGAAGGTTATTAACACTATCACTACACCTCAAACACCACCCTCAACTATACAACACACACCCATATATGTGGAGGTTCTTAACCAAAACATACCCAAACAAAGGAGACCTCAGAGGCAAAAACACACGTGAACTCCACAACCCTCCACACCACATACCATGCATAGTCCACACACCTGTGTCTCGCAACCACAAAGGCCTAACCATAAACTCAAGTTATTAGTCATACTAGACTCCACTGTGAGTCACATAGATGTGCCTCTCACCAGGCTGGATAAGGAAAAAGTCACGGTTAGTTGTCTGTCAGGTACCTGAATCTGCCATATCACACACGCACTCAAGTCTCTCAACAACAGGTACTGTTATGACTCTGTCACAGTCCATGATGGAGTGAACGACTTGGAAAGTACCTCTCTGGACTATAAGAAGAGAAACATGATTGAGCTTGCTGAATATGTGTTCCAGGCAGGTATGTCCCTAGCCTTAAGCAGCATTCTACTGTCACCCAGAATGATGCCTCAATACAAACAGAAAACGATTGACTTTAAAAACTGGCTTAGTTTCTGGTGTCATTCCAGGGGGATCCAGTACCTGACAGCCTGGAAAGATATGATCGACAGACCATGGTTCAGGCTTCTGGCAAAGGCCCTTTCCTCCCCCATACTGCCTTTTTTAGGAAAAGTCCTGTGGTCGATAAAACCAACATAAAAATTTCAAAAAATGCAAATTAAAGGTCATGCTGCTAAACGTTAGGAGCCTAAACATGAAACTGCAATCATTGCAAGCACTCAAAACCCTGGAAGATTCTGACATTTGTGCAGTCAAAGAAACCTGGTTTAAAGCTGCAGAGAGCACCCCAGCCTTATTTGGTTACTCATCCTATCATACATTCAGACTCCAAACTGTGGGCAGCAAAGCCAAAGGTGGTGGAGTTTCAATGTATATTAAAGACACACACACACTTCCAGGCTGGTCAAACAGTATGACACACAAGAGACACACCAGGTGCAGTTAACCATTGACAAGACCCCTATTTAAATCATAGTTAGCTACAGGCCCCCAAATTTGACTCAGGATGCCCACTCCACCTATCTGGACCTCTTCGAATCTATCAAGATTAAACCCTTTACCCTGATCCTGGGTGACTTTAATTACCCAACCATAGATTGGAAAAACTACTCATGCCAGAACGCAAATGCCCAGATTATTTGATTTTATCGATGCAAATGCCTTGGAGCAGCTAGTCAGTATCCCCCACAAGAGGTGATAATATCTTGGACTTGGCATTAACCAACATGAGTAACCACTGCAGCATCCTTACAGTATCATCCTCCCTGGTAAGATCCGACCATAAAGCGGTCACTTTCGAAAGTCAGCATCTCCACTGAACACTCCTCTAGCTAGGGTCAAACAAAAAATCTTCTCCAAAGCTGATTACAACCTCCTGAGGGATGGTATAAGCAGCTTCACAGCCCCCTTGCCCTCTGTTGGAACTGGCAACAATGTCCAAATCTACACCAAAGTACTATACGAGCACTTATATAGATGCATGGAATCAGGAATACCTGACAGGGCAAAACCATCCTCCGCTAGGAAGAGTAAACTTGTCTTCTGGACATCTGCAATAAACAAACTATATAACAAAAGGAAACAATTGCTGTCCAGGACAAAGAAGGAGCAGGTGCCCAATTGAATGCAATTTCTCCTTAGCTTGAACAAGCAAATAAGAGCACTAGTGAAATCCTCCAAAGCCAGCTTCAAGTCCAAATTGGCCACATCTACTATAGACAATCATAAGGCCTTCTTCACATATGTCCGCAGTCTCAAATAAGCACCCAGATCTGTTCAGTATTGGTGGTCAAGGACACTACATACACAAATGCTGTAGATATAGCCAACCTACTGACTGACAGTTGCAGTGAAAACTTCACCCCTCTGCCCCCCCATTAGTAAAGCAGGACATCCCCAGTGCCTGCCCCCTCCTCTTATCTCTAGGGAACAGGTCATCACTGCACTCCCAAAGGCAAAAAATACAGCCTCCATGGGACCCAATAACGGCCCAGGCTCCATCCTACATGAACTCAGGCATGCACTTGCAGCACCATTAGGCACCATATTCAACCAAAGCCTGAGTACTGGCTTTGTCCCAGCCAAATGGAGGAGAGCCACTGTCATCCCTTTGCACAAAGGTGGAGCATCCACCAAGCTTGGAAATTATAGACCCATCAGCCTAACTGGCCTGATCTGCAAGGCCATGGAATGGATTATCATGGACTTCATTAACAGGGATATTGGGAACCTACAAACACTCGACCCCACACAGATTGGCTTTGTCAAGGGGAGATCATGTCTGTTAAATCTGGTTGACTTCTTTGAGCTAGTCACCAAAGCCATGGATAAAGGGAAGATGGTGCACACTGCCTACCTTGACCTGGCCAAGGCATTCAACACTATTCCCCACTTGGGCATAGTAGACAAACTCTCTCAACTAGGTATCAATCCATATGTTATGAGATGGGTAGCAAACTGGCTCAATGATAGAACCCACTTAATCAAAATAGGGGAAGCCACCTCAAGCATTAGACCCGTAATGAGTGGCGTACCCCAGGGATCGGTCTTGGGACCTCTGTTATTCAGGATATACTTTTCAGAGGTAAAGACCAAAACCAGTGGCCTATGGCTGACCAGGTTTGCAGATGACTGCAAGCTTGGCATGGTCATCAATTCCCCAAGTGATGTGGACATCCTCTAAGAGGGTCTCACCCAAACAAATGACTGGTGCCAGAAACATGGCCTCAAGCTGAATGCCAAACAATGCATCATCATCCCCTTTGGGGAGAGTGATGTCCCCACATATTATCACATTAATAACAACATCCTAAGCACGGAATCATTCATGAGGGATTTGGGCACCCAGGTTGATATCAACCTGACTTTCGACCAGCATGTTTTCTTCCATTGTATGGAAAGCTTTCTATATGGTGCACTTCATAAGTAAGGGTATCTCATCCAGGGACAAGGAGGTCATAACATCCCTTTATTCTTCCCTTACAAGGCAAATTATTGAGTACAACGCCCCCTTTAGCATGTACCTCACAAAACACATGCAGCAGGTGGAGAGACCACAGAGGTTCCTCACCAGAAGAATCCAGGCCTCAAACATCCACCCTACACAGACAAGCTAAAAGCCCTATCCCTCTACTCAGTTTCATACAGACTCATCAGAGGTAACCTCTGTCTGGCATTCAAAGCAATCTCAGACCCTGCCTTAATGGGTCTACTGCATATCTGCAAGTCAAGCTCCACTCGAGTAACCCACATGCGTGACCTCGACCTGGTCTATGACATCAATAGGACTTGTTGGCGGGACATATTTGTGTCCCAGAGACTCTCCCATCTGTGGAATAGATTCCCTCTTGACGTCAAGCAGAGTACCTCACTGTCCCTTTTCAAGTGCAACCTGGATAACTGGATGGGAAACAGAAAATACACCCCTGGGATTCCACCCATGTCCCTGCTGGACAGGGGCTTTGGATGCTGACTTGTCTAAACATGGGCTAAACTGTTGTCTCGGCTTATAAGAGCCTCAGGGCCAACAGCCTAGTAACTTCCTATGATCCTATGTATTAATTGCGGTGAATATGAAACAACAGAACATGTGTTTTTGAGTTGTTTGAGGGTGAATAAATTATGGGAAGAGTTATGTGAAAACAAAATGTTGGAGGGTTTTATAAAAGCTGAACAACTAAATATGGACATGACTGAGTATGGTTACCATAGTGAAAAAAAACAAGACAACATGAAGAAAATGGATAGACAATATTTTTTTGTTTTATGGACATTATGGACTGAAAGATTAACCCCGGGATTCATGAACCTTGCGCCAGGCGCACGCATGGTGTAGGCGCCACAACGCCAGACATGGCCGCCGAGCGATTCAGGTACGATCCAAACCCACGTGCATCAGCGGCGTACGCTGGAGTTGCGCCGCCTCCGGCGTAGGTATGTTAAATACCCCATGTGCGGTGTTGCACCATGCAAATGAAGGCAAGTAGCGATTCACGAAGTGGCGCAGGCGTAGCATAACAGCACGGCAATGTAAACCAAAAAAAACGGTTTACATATATCCAAACATGACATAGGAGTAACGGAAGGCTGCCAACGTCATGTGTCATAGTGGTGCAACATGGCAATGTGGAAAGAAACCGAGAATGTCAAAAGAAAACATGCAGGAAAATGTAAATAACGACATGAATGTTATGTACGCAAAAACCACAGCAGAACCCCAGGACATGTCCGCGGAAGGTGAGGAACAATGAAGTAATATGACAATGCCATAAAAGAGCAGTATAAGACACATCAGCATCACAGCCACAATACACCATAGTATGAATGGAAAGCCACAACCACAGCCCAAGGATTGCCGTCGGTGTCTGGTGCCGTAACCATGTATTAGTAGTCAATGCCATGCAAATGAGGCAGATAATACTGAATCGCAAAACCCCCGCCGGCGTAAGGCTGCACCAAATGGCGCAGCGGTAAAACACAGAGGAGTGGCCTAGAGGGAATACCTGTCAATCGCAGAGGGGTGTGCCACTGTAGGAGGAAGCACATTGGAGCCCAGCAAACCTGGGCTGTACAATGCACATCACAGCATCAGGACCGGCGTGTGAGGAAATAGATGCGCTGAGAGTATACAATGTGCACACAGATGCATGTGCACGAGGATGACTACGTTCCCCAAACCAGTCATGTGACGGCCACCCCGTCAACAACCATGGATACAGGAAGGTGATGCGGAGAATATGAGGAAATGCGGAAGCAGTGTAATTGGAGTCGTAATGAGCAATTAACATCAATCAACCGACGAAGGGCAATCGGCGGCAGCTGACAACTCTGCATGCAGAAACCTGCAAAACGGGAAAGGGGAGGAATATGAATGCAAACAAAGTAGTGGATGTTGCAGAAATGCAAAGAGCGAAGAACCGATACAGCACAGCCAAGGAGAGAGTTAGCATAACGGCGGCAGACAAAATGCATGACATGTCATGTGCCTGCAGGATGCACTCCCGTAAATAGTAGGTGCAACGTGCAGAAACAGTAAAGTAAGGTGTAAAGCTAAACCAATGCAGGCAAGTGTAATGTAACACCAAAGGCAACAGCGTTGCAGTGCCAATGGTAAAACACGGAAGATAACCCACAGATACGGCAGAGACACACCCAATGACATCACCGGTGTACAGCACAACACTATAAAGTGGGAATGCACACAACACACAGCTGAATTCCCAAACGCTGCGCCTACGTGTAAACACACGGGAACTTTTAAAATGTATATGTTGGGTGCTGCCGTGGCCGTGATGCATCGGCATGTGTTAGAGACAGACGGAGTTGCGGAGGAGGGTGCCGACAACCACCGGAGGCCTCAGAGGAGAAGGAGAGTGTTCAGACCAAGGGTGACCTACCAGGGCTGCAAGACCTGGAGATAGTAGAGCGTTACAGGGTGGACAGGGACACATTACAGCAAATAGTGGAGCTGTGCCGCCAAGCCTGAGAACAAGAGACAACAGAGGGGAGCCCATCCCAGTGGACAAAAGGTATGTGTAAGCTTGCGAATACTGGCAAAGGTACCTTTCAAAGGCCAACCGGGATATAATGGGCATCTCACAGGCATCAGCATCCAGGGTACTACACCAGTTTCTGGATGCCATGTTACAACATGCCCATGAGTATATATACTTCCCCAGATCTCAGGAGGAGTTGGCTAGCAATATGCGCCACTTCCACCGTGTGGCACAATACCGGAGGTACTGGGTGCGATAGACTGTACGCATAGAAATCAAGTCACCACCCGTGAGCAGGGTAGACGCTACATAAACCGCAAGGGATTCCCTCCATCAATTGCCAGGTCATGTGCAATGCGCAGGGCATTATCATGGATGTGCTGGCAGCCCTGGAAGCTACCATGACTCCCATATCTGGCATGCCTCACAGCTGTATCAGGTATTCGCCAGGGGGGACATCACACAAGGTCACCTTGTGCCTGATGCTGGCTACGCATTGGAGCCGTGGATCATGACACCCATCAGAAATGCACACACACACATGCAAGAACGCCATAATGAGGCACACGCACAAACCAGAATAATCATAGAGCGTGTGTTTGGGATGTTGAAATCAGGGTTCGAGTGCTTGGATACATCTGGTGGAGCCTTGCAGTACTCTCCAGGCACATGTGCCCACATATTCATAGTATGTGCTATGCTACATAATATGATCCTGCGGAAACAGCTGCTGCAGGGACATAATGGTGTAGGGCCACCAAGCCCACCACAACTGCCAAGGCAAGCACAGGCACAGGGCATTCAGTGCCATGAACACACTGTGCCAGCCCCAGTAGGCAGACGGAGGCGTACCCAATATGCCTATGCCTTGGCAAAGAGGGAACGTATAGCACATACTCTGACAGCGTAGGCCCCATGGACTGACACCTCCCTACCTGCACACACAGTGAAATGGACGGCACACAAACATGTCCGCCCGTAATGTGTACTGTATGGGCGGTCCCATGTGTGACTCCAACATAGGTAGCACCCAAACACTGCACAACCAACAGCCAGCGGAGCATGGAACGCCAACACCTCAACCGCACGCGGGTCCGACAGCAGACGGCATAGCCATATGCTGCCACGTTCAGCGCAAGGTGTCTACATATGTACATATGTGCATACACAAATATGGAGATAGATATCATTACACACGTAGAAATATATGTACACATACACAGATATAAAGTACAACAAGTTAAACAGGGAATCACAGGGATGCAAGGTTACAGATGCAGTAAGATGCGAACTCTCAACAGTAAACATACTGAACGACAACCCGACTATCCGGGAGGGTGGACAGAGCAGGGAACGCCACCCATGGAAAGGTCAACCCACCTAAATGCATATTCGCCATTCGGAATGATCGCCAGGCCACGATACAGTAACAGGACATGTGCGTGTAATATTCTTAGGATATGAGGGCGGAGGCACCGCTGCCGGCGATGTGGTCAACGTAGGTACTGTGTGCAACCGTCCCTGCGAAAGCGGCAGTATGTCTATGTGTGAGGTGAGGGTGTCGTGTGTTCCGCTGTGCCAGTGTAATGTGTGTGACACTGTAAAATGTGTATGTAGGTGACATGTGACAGGAGGAGTGGAATAACATGTGTAGGCATACAGTATAGGAACCACAGGCGTATGTATAGAAGTACCCACAAAGTAGTACTGAGAGCTCCTCACTGGCTAGGCGCGGCACGAAACGATGCAAATCGAAAATGTCCCAGAATGTACCACAGGAGTATAGACAACATGACATGCAAAGGACGCATGTACAAACCATCACCGTATGTATGGCGCCGACATGTTAATTCCAATACGATATATCGGCAACGTTACGCAGCAATAGTTATGTACCGCGGAAATACGCATGTGCTACCCCGGCACCGATCGTGGACATGTATCGTCCCGTAAACACCGCTGTGTGTTCTACGAGTGTTAAACAAGCAATCGCCACCCGAATAGGTGGCAACCAGTAGCATACAGGCCGTCCCAACTACAGGACCACAATGACCGTAAATATCCATGACAAAATACCAAGGGATAGTCGGCACGTACGAACAGCAGCAGATATACTACCGATGTGACGGAGGAATACATGCAGGAAGCACACAAGTAGGCGGTACCGACAGCAGACGACATCAACAAAACCTACACTCCTAGAACAACAGACAGGAACTTGCAGCTCCCCAGGCAGGGATGGAGCACACACAGAAGCATACCGTGTATGTACAAATACAAGGCCCACAACCCGTACCCGTCACCCACAGCCGCCGATATACCCCATCGCACATATCAAAGGGATACAATCCAAAATAGCAGCAAAAACATACAGGCAGTTAATGACAGCGGCATACCCGCAACATCCCGCGTGGGAACCATTATCCGTTGTGTACAGGAATACAAGAGCTATGTTACACATCAGAATGCAAAACGCCATCAACAGACACCGGCAGGACACGGACACCCACATGTGGAACATAATACCATACCCAACACACACAATCCATGGCTAACACCACAGCCAAATGTACCTGACGCCACACATAGTGGTTGTAGTCACACATAATATAACACAATACATACCATCCCCACGAAGGTAGTGCAGATAACCAACGCCCAGACGATGAATGAACCATGCCCTAGTTCCGACGAGTACCGTACGAATGGAGGAGATGCACAGGTGATATGCGCATAAGTACACACCGAGGAACAGCTATTGGTGTGATGAACCCACATGCCGCAGGTGACGACGGATATAAGGAAGACTCCCAGGATAGTCAAACTGTATGTTCATATCGAACAAAGACGTTATTCCTACAAGAGCCGATCACTTGTCAGTAGCGAGACTCAAACGGAATACGGAAAGCAATACAGGAAAGGTATGTAGTAAA
>NC_056731.1:502423966-502471823 GCF_019279795.1 Protopterus annectens | reverse complement strand
TGACTCCTGGCCCTTCCCCGTGTGTGTGTAAGGTGTGTGTGTGTGTTTCCAGCTGCCTCTGCAGATGAACATGCTTTTAGATGCTTCGCAACACATACCTTGGCTATTGTCAGCTATTCCCTTATGGATGATGTCACACGCCTAGAAGTATGCCTCTGACAGCACTGTGCTCAGTAATCTCAGTAGCGCATTCTGTAAATGCATCATGCTGTACTGAGTTCATGTAGGTAGGCGTAGGTTCGACTCCCGGACCTTCCCTGGGTGTGTGTGTGTGTTTCCAGCTGCCTCTGCAGATGAACATGCTTTTACATGCTTCGCAACACATACCTTGGCTATTGTCAGCTATTCCCTTACAGATGATGTCACCCACCTAGAAGTATGCCTCTGACAGCGCGGTGCTCAGTAATCTCGATAGCGCGTTCTGTAAATGCATCATGCTGTAGTGAGTTCATGTAGGTAGGCGTAGGTTCGACTCCAGGACCTTCCCTGTGTGTGTGTGAGGTGTGTGAGGTGTGTGTGTGTGTGTGTGTGTGTTTCCAGCTGCCTCTGCAGATGAACATGCTTTTAGATGCTTCGCAACACATACCTTGGCTATTGTCAGCTATTCCCTTATGGACGATGTCACCCGCCTAGAAGTATGCCTCTGACAGCACTGTGCTCAGTAATCTCGGTAGCGCGTTCTGTAAATGCATCATGCTGTAGTGAGTTCATGTAGGTAGGCGTAGGTTCGACTCCCGGACCTTCCCTGTGTGTGTGTGTGTGTGTGTTTCCAGCTGCCTCTGCAGATGAACATGCTTTTAGATGCTTCGCAACACATACCTTGGCTATTGTCAGCTATTCCCTTACGGATGATGTCACCCGCCTAGAAGTATGCCTCTGACAGCGCTGTGCTCAGTAATCTCGGTAGCGCGTTCTGTAAATGCATCATGCTGTAGAGAGTTCATGTAGGTAGGCGTAGGTCCGACTCCCGGCCCTTCCCCGTGTGTGTGTGTGAGGTGTGTGTGTGTGTTTCCAGATGCCTCTGCAGATGAACATGCTTTTAGACGCTTCGCAACACATACCTTGGCTATTGTCAGCTATTCCCTTACGGATGATGTCACCCACCTAGAAGTATGCCTCTGACAGCACTGTGCTCAGTAATCTCGGTAGCGCGTTCTGTAAATGCATCATGCTGTAGTGAGTTCATGTAGGTAGGCGTAGGTTCGACTCCCGGACCTTCCCTGGGTGTGTGTGTGTGTGTGTTTTTCCAGCTGCCTCTGCAGATGAACATGCTTTTACACGCTTCGCAACACATACCTTGGCTATTGTCAGCTATTCCCTTACGGATGATGTCACCCGCCTAGAAGTATGCCTCTGACAGCGCTGTGCTCAGTAATCTCGGTAGCGCGTTCTGTAAATGCATCATGCTGTAGTGAGTTCATGTAGGTAGGCGTAGGTTCGACTCCAGGACCTTCCCTGTATGTGTGCGAGGTGTGTGAGGTGTGTGTGTGTGTGTTTCCAGCTGCCTCTGCAGATGAACATGCTTTTAGACGCTTCGCAACACATACCTTGGCTATTGTCAGCTATTCCCTTACGGATGATGTCACCCACCTAGAAGTATGCCTCTGACAGCGCTGTGCTCAGTAATCTCTGTAGCGCGTTCTGTAAATGCATCATGCTGTAGTGAGTTCATGTAGGTAGGCGTAGGTTCGACTCCCGGACCTTCCCTGTGTGTGTGTGAGGTGTGTGTGTGTGTGTGTGTGTGTGTGTGTGTGTGTGTTTCCAGCTGCCTCTGCAGATGAACATGCTTTTAGACGCTTCGCAACACATACCTTGGCTATTGTCAGCTATTCCCTTACGGATGATGTCACCCGCCTAGAAGTATGCCTCTGACAGCACTGTGCTCAGTAATCTCGGTAGCGCGTTCTGTAAATGCATCATGCTGTAGTGAGTTCATGTAGGTAGGCATAGGTTCGACTCCCGGACCTTCCCTGGGTGTGTGTGTGTGTGTGTGTTTCCAGCTGCCTCTGCAGATGAACATGCTTTTACACGCTTCGCAACACATACCTTGGCTATTGTCAGCTATTCCCTTACGGATGTCACCCGCCTAGAAGTATGCCTCTGACAGCACTGTGCTCAGTAATCTCGGTGGTGCATTCTGTAAATGCATCATGCTGTAGTGAGTTCATGTAGGTAGGCGTAGGTTCGACTCCAGGACCTTCCCTGTGTGTGTGTGAGGTGTGTGTGTGTGTGTGTGTGTGTTTCCAGCTGCCTCTGCAGATGAACATGCTTTTAGATGCTTCGCAACACATACCTTGGCTATTGTCAGCTATTCCCTTACGGATGATGTCACCCACCTAGAAGTATGCCTCTGACAGCACTGTGCTCAGTAATCTCGGTAGCGCGTTCTGTAAATGCATCATGCTGTAGTGAGTACATGTAGGTAGGCGTAGGTTCGACTCCCGGCCCTTCCCTGTGTGTGTGGGGTGTGTGTGTTCACAGCTTCCCTAGTAGAGTGTAGTTATTTTAGACGCTTGGCAACACATACCTTGGCTATCGGCGGCTATTCCTTTACGGATGTTGTCACCCACCTGGACATGTGCCTCTGACGGTGCTGTGTTCGGTGGTCCACGTAGCACGTTCCATACCTGTGTCATACTGTTGTGCGGTTGGGTATGTGGGGGTGTGGTCAATCACCATGCCTGCCAGATGTGTGTGTCTATGCTCCCAGCCGCATGGGTTCATAGGGTATGGCTTTAGAGTTTCCGCAGAACACTCATATCCTGCCGCCATCCCTGTGTTTGTGGATGGTGAGACGCAGCTCGTGGACTGCCAGTGTGCCTGCTGTGGTTGGCGACCTCCGTAGCGTGTTCTCCACGTGCACCCTGCTATGGTGTGGTGGGGTGGTGCTGTGTACGTTACACTCACGGCCTTGCCACATGTGTCCATCTGTATCTCTGTCGTTGTATATCTACATACCTATGTTGTGCCCATAGCGCTGCTCTTGCATGGACAGCTGTCTGTCCCATGTATCGCATATTTGCACGGCTGACACATAGAACTGTGGTACGATGCATATCCACTCATTGTCCATGCAACGTCCGTATTCCAGAACACCCTAGAGACATCTGCTGGATATCGTGGCAGACAGCTATCCTTGCTGTACTGACACTGTACCCGTACACGCCATAAACCTTGTGTATAATTGCCTATTTATGGTGTGTGTATGTCTAACTGTGCTGTATGCATGGTCGTGTGTGTGTCCCACTATAGCCATCTGTGCAGGTGTCACCACTATGGGTAATCCTTGTGGACCGCTGTTTCATGTGCACGTCTGCACATACCTGCAGACCGTACTACCCCTCCTACGGCAGTGGCCTTAGATCGACCGCTGCCCTAGGCTATGGGGCTCCATGGCGCCCACCACCACAACACATGGTGCCCCCATCCTGGTGTACCTACATGACATACCTACTAGACAGGTGGCCCTACTAGTGTGGCGCCCTAGGCAGCCGCAGGATTGGCGTATGCCTACGGCCGGCTATGAGCACATCACAAGGCATACGTTTACATTCAGTGTTTTACGAAGGCTAGGTTATAATACCAGAGGGGGGACCTCATCAACTATGCTTTAGAATGCGGATTTAGATGGATTATTAGGTGGAGGGTTGACCACATACCAGGGCTGACTGATGAAACACTGATGAAGCCTCTTTTGAGAAGCAGGTGGCTTAAACCCCAGTAACAGGAATGTAGTTTAGGTACAGATATACAGTTAACACACATTAGTCCACTCTTTCAGTTGTTTACCACTGTATTACATTGATATGATATACATATCTTCTATATATATTGTTAGATCTTTGATTGATGAGTATTAGGCATAGTACAATATCATATAATACATGTGTTAATAGGATGTTTTTGGAGATGTTAATATATGTGTGTGTAGTTAACATTGCGTCTGTGCTTTATATGCTGTTGTTAAATGTTCATTGTTTGCTGAGAAATTGACCAATGAAAGTGTAAGGGGGGATATTTAAAGCCTGGATGCTTTTATGTTATGTGTAAGTCTGACGGAGCCTACGGGTGAAAGCGCTTACATGTCTATGAAGGAACCTTTGTATACCATTTGTGACCTGTCCTGGACAATGTCTACGTTGACTGTTTCATCTACCTATGTGTGTTTTGGATTGTGTGCCATAAGGTGCCAGCGGTTCTTTGATGTTGATTAGGTGTATTCCATGGTCAATTGACATTAATCCTATTAATTCACTGAAGGATGTTCTTTATAAGTGGGAACGCCATAGTTTAACCATCCTATGACCTTCCTAGCTGAAGTTGTTATTGTGCCATTGGTATGTGTTCCACAGGTCACCCATTTGTTCCGCGGTATGGAAGCGAGTGATCCCCATTTTGGTGCTGGCAGATTGAGTGCTGTGTATGCCGGTATTCGCACGGCGGTCTGACTTTGTATGGGGAGTGTCTACTGTAGTCCCTATCTGTATTTCCTGTGTTATGCCTTACTGCAGCTGTGTAATTCCACCAGGTTTGCAGTTATGGGTGCCATCTTGGTCGTACGCTTGTCCATCCATGGGAATTGCCTACTGGACACTGGTATAGGGCAGTACACATTTCACACCTGCATTTAGCATTATCCGGTGGATGCTTTGCATTATTAGTGGGGAGTAAGGCATGTGCTATACCCACATCCCTCCCACGAGGCGGGACAACGGATTATCTGCCAAACAACACCGAGCCCCATTTCTGCATACCCACGATCCCATGGCTGCAACCCTCGACGGTACCCATTACACATCCTTCATGTGTGCGGGACTGGGATGTGGACGCACTTCTATGGACTCGACCATCTGGGGATTTCTGCTCATATGTCCTGCATTTCATGGACACTTGTCATCAACCTTAAACATGCTGGTGGTGCATATGTCTAGCTGTGCCGTAGTCATGGCTGTTACTCCTTCAGGGTCGCTCGCTCGCATCTCGTAGATATTGCATAGGGTTAAATTTTTGGGGTCCTACAATGGACACCAATGTGCATATGTAAAGTGTAGAACTTGTTGGACTGTGTCCATCTGGCCAGTGGGTTTGACTGCTGCTGTATGTTCCCCAATCGCGGATGTCTGTTTGACTACCCATATTATGTAGTGCTACGACATCCAGGTTTTTCAAACCTGAAACCAAATGGTGTAAATCCAATGATGCAGGTTACCAACTGCTTTAACTAATCCTCAGATGTCCCAATAGGAAATTTCCGCCACTGTATTGTCAAAATAACACAAACAAAACATGTAGATCCTATTAATTCATTGAAGGATGTTCTTTATAAGTGGGAACGCCATAGTTTAACCATCCTATGACCTTCCTAGTTGACGTTGTTGGTGTGCCATTAGTATGTGTTCCACAGGTCGCCCATTTGTTCCGCAGTATGGCAGCGAGTAATCCCCATTTTGGTGCTGGCAGATTGAGTGCTGTGTACGCCGGTATTCGCCCGGCGGTCTGACTTTGTATGTGGAGTGTCTACTGTAGTCCCTATCTGTATTTCCTGTGTTATGACTTACTGCAGCTGTGTAATTCCACCAGGTTTGCAGTTATGGGTGCCATCTTGGTCGTACGTTTGTCCATCCATGGGAATTGCCTACTGGACACTGGTATAGGGCTGTACACATTTCACAGCTGCATTTAGCATTCTCCAGTGGATGATTTGCATTATTAGTGGGGAGTAAGGCATGTGCTATACCCACATCCCTCCCACGGGGCAGGACAACGGATTATCTGCCAAACAACACCGAGCCCCATTTCTGCATACCCAGGATCCCATGGCTGCAACCTCGACGGTACCCATTACACATCCTTCATGTGTGCGGACTGGGATGTGGACGCACTTCTATGGACTCGACAATCTGGGGATTTCTGTTCATATGTCCTGCATTTCATGGACACTTGTCATCAACCTTAAACACGCTGGTCGTGCATATGTCTAGCTGTGCCGTAGTCACGGCTGTTCACTCCTTCTAGGTCGCTCGATCGCAGCTGGTAGATGTGGCGTACGGATCAATTTTTGGGGTCCTACAATGGACACCGATGTGCATATGTAAAGTGTAGAACTTGTTGGACTATGTCCATCTGGCCAGTGGGTTTGACTGCTGCTGTATGTTCCCCAATCGCGGATGACTGTTTGACTACACATATTATGTAGTGCTACGAAAACCATTTTTTTCTGAAATGAACCCAAATGGTGTAAATCTGATGATGCAGGTTAGCAACTGGTTTAAATAAACCTCAGAGGTCCCAATGGGAAATATCCGCCACTGTATTGTCAAAACTAACACCACCAAACCATGTAGATCCTACTAATTCATTGAAAGATGTTCTTTATAAGTGGGAACGCCATAGTTTAACCATCCTATGACCTTCCTAGTTGACGTTGTTGGTGTGCCATTAATATGTGTTCCACAGGTCGCCCATTTGTTCCGCAGTATGGAAGCGTGTGATCCCCATTTTCTTGCTGGCAGATTGGGTGCTGTATGCGGTATTCGCACGGCGGTCTGACTTTGTATGGGGTGTGTCTACTGTAGTCCCTATCTGTATACACATTCCACACCTGCATTTAGCATTATCTGGTGGATGCTTTGCATTATTAGTGGGGAGTAAGGCATGTGCTACACCCACATCCCTCCCACGGGGCGTGACAACGGATTATCTGCCAAACAACACCGAGCCCCATTTCTGCATACCCAGGATCCCATGGCTGCAACACTCGACGGTACCCATTACACATCCTTCATGTGTGCGGGACTGGGATGTGGACGCACTTCTATGGACTCGGAACTCTGGGGATTTCTGTCCATATGTCCTGCATTTCATGGACACTTGTCATCAACCTTAAACACGCTGGTGGTGCATATGTCTAGCTGTGCCGTAGTCACGGCTGTAGCTTCTTCTGGTAGAACGATAACAGCTGTATGATATTCCACACGTATCATTTTTTGGGTCCTACAATGGACACCAATGTGCATGTGTAAAGTGTAGAACTTGTTGGACTGTGTCCATCTGGCCGGTGGTTTTGACTGACCTTCCTAGTTGACGTTGGTGTGCCATTAGTATGTGTTCCACAGGTCGCCCATTTGTTCCGCAGTATGGCAGCGAGTGATCCCCATTTTGGTGCTGGCAGATTTAGTGCTGTGTACGCCGGTATTCGCACGGCGGTCTAACCTTGTATGGGGAGTGTCTACTGTAGTCCCTATCTGTATTTCCTGTGTTATGCCTTACTGCAGCTGTGTAATTCCACCAGGTCTGCAGTTATGGGTGCCATCTTGGTCGTACGCTTGTCCATCCATGGGAATTGCCTACTGGACACTGGTATAGGGCTGTACACATTTCACACCTGCATTTAGCATTATCCGGTGGATGGTTTGCATTATTAGTGGGGAGTAAGGCATGTGCTATACCCACATCCCTCCCACGGGGCGGGACAACGGATTATCTGCCAAACAACACAGAGCCCCATTTCTGCATACCCACGATCCCATGGCTGCAACCCTCGACGGTGCCCATTACACATCCTTCATGTGTGCGGGACTGGGATGTGGACGCACTTCTATGGACTCGACAATCTGGGGATTTCTGTTCATATGTCCTGCATTTCATGGACACTTGTCATCAACCTTAAACACACTGGTGATGCATATGTCTAGCTGTGCCGTAGTCACGGATGTCGCTTCTTCTGGGTGGAACGGTAGCAGCTGGATGATATAGCGTACGGATCAATTTTTGGGGTCCTACAATGGACACCAATGTGCATATGTAAAGTGTAGAACTTGTTGGACTATGTCCATCTGGCCAGTGGGTTTGACTGCTGCTGTATGTTCCCCAGTCGCGGATGTCTGTTTGACTACCCATATTATGTAGTGCTACGAAAACCAGGTTTTTCAGAACTGAAACCAAATGGTGTACATCCAAAGATGCAGGTTAGCAACTGCTTTAAATCATCCTCAGAAATCCCAATAGGAAAGAATCACCACTTTATTGTCAAAATAACACCACCAAAACAAGTAGATCATGAGCACTTTCGCCCGGTCTTACTGGGCATTTTCGAGTGTAAGTAGCTAAAACAAATAACTGAATAAATAATAATGAATAATTTAATAATCAAAATGATAATATGTTATTTGGACAATAGCTTCTGCTATTGGCATACAATGCTGTGGGTGGTGCCGGTTACCATACATATGGCTTTCTGAAAAGCCGACTTCACACTTCTAAACACTAGTGTGGTCTCCTTTAAGGCCCCTGAGCCAGTGGTAAACATTACTCAAGCCACTGAATCACTTACATATGCCTTCTACCAGCACCTACAGGACTGCATGGATCAGGCAATCCCTTACACAACTGTGAGTCTTTGTACCAATGCCAAGCATCCAGTCTGGTGTACCCCAGCCATACACAAGCTCTACAAGGAAAGGAGGTAGCTACTACAAAACAGAGCAGAATCCTTGTAAGGTATGACACCCTTGCTCATTATATGTGAAGAACTACAAGCTCTCATGACATCATCCAGGGCAAATCCGACAGATATATCACCAAGGACTCGACGGACAATCATACGGCCTTCTTTAGCTATGTTGGACACCTGGGAGGACACTCCCAGATATGCTCGGACTGGGTTCAGGATGATGTGACGTTTACTGAACATACACACATTGCCAACATACTGGCTGACAGGTTCGGTGCAAACATCTCCCCCCACCCCCACCCCACATGGAGAGATGTCTGTACCGGAGGATTGTGTCCCCCGAAACTTCTGTAACACACAGGTGGGACATGCTCTCCCCAAGGCAGTGAACACAGCATCCATGGGACCAGATGGTGTCCCGGCTGTGTACTCCACGAACTCATTGAGGGATTAGACCCACAGTTAGGACGGCTGTTTCATCTTAGCCTCACCTCAGGTAACGTGCCCAAGTTGTGGCACACGGCGACTGTAGTCCCACTTCACAGGGGCAGTGCCTCCACTGACCCTGGTAATTACCATCCCATTAGCTTGACAAGCCTTATCTGCAAAGCCATGGGGAAGGATCATAATGGAACTCATAGATGACGACATAGGGGACTTGCATACTTTGCATCCAACCCAGTTTGGCTTGGTCAAAGGCAGATCATGCGTTTAAAACTTGGTTGACGTTTTAGGAACAGTCACAGAGGCCATTGATGAGGGTCGGGCAGTCCATACAGCCTACCTCGACCTGGCAAAGGCCTTCAACACACTACCCCCCTCAGCTTGGATGTGAACCCGTACATCGCAGGATGGGTTGCAAACTGGCTAGGTGACACAACCCACATGGTCATAGTTGCTGGCACCATGTCAGACTCACAGCCGGTCACAGGCGGTGTCCCACGGGGCTCAGTCCTGGGTCCACTATTTTTCTGCATCTACATTTCCAAAGTACAAGCAATCACAGGGGGGTTATGGCTGACAATGTTTGCAGATGACTGCGAACTGGGTGCCATAGTGGGACGGACATCTGACACAGATATCCTTCAGAAGGGCCTCACAGATATGGATATCTGGTGCCAGGGACATGGCCTACAGCTAAATGCCGGGAAATGCATAGTCATACCCTTCGGGAAGAACATGGTTACCCCTTGCTGCCATATAGGTGGCAATCCACTGAGCACAGAGGGAGTTACCAGGGATCTGGGGACCCAGGTTGTCAGTCACCATTCGTTCGACACACACGTTGCTAACGTAGTTAGGTAGACCTTCTACATTGCACACCTGATTGTGCAGGGATTCACATCTAGATCATGGGAGGTCATCGTCTCCTTGTACTCATCACTCATTAGACCTATGATTGAGTACATTGCCCGCTCGAGGATATCTGACCCGACACCTGCAGCAGCTGGGAAGGCCCCATAGGTTCATCGTCAAACGGATGCAGGGTGTCAGGAATTTGTGTTATGCTGCCCGACTGACAGGACTCTTGCTCCATTCAGTCACATACCACTTGCTCAGTGGTGACCTGCGCCTGACATACAAGGCCATGTCGACCCATATTTGATGACTATGCTTCACCTAATGGATCTACATCCCTCAGAACCACAGGGGCAGGTGACGTGAACCTTGACACGGTCATTAATGGAATGTGTTGGAGGGACAGATTCATCACCCAGACACTCACTATGCTGTGGAACAACATCCCAGTACATGTGAGGCAGAGTGCCTCGCTGGCCTTGTTCGAGGGGGATCTTGACCAATGGATGGGGGATTGCATATATACCCCAGGGATTACTTCATTGTCACTGCTTGACAGAGGTACAGCAATATAATAGGCATTGTTATCTTTGGACTGGAGGGTTGGCAAAGGCAACATAACTATGGGCTAGGGTTATAGCTGCCCTTGGGCAGATAGCCTACTATGTACCTATGGACCTATGAACCTATGTTCATAGTTTGTCCCATTCACACTTGCCTATCCCCTATCCTCATTCGTATGTGTATATTTCTGTGGCACATGATTGAACTATGTATTACATGCAGGTATGCTGTGTACAGTGCACATACGTCACGGTTGATTACAGTGTATCTGTGTACTTACCTCTGTGATACTGAGGACTACCACACATCCTTCGCAGCATTACATGCATATGTCCATACTATTATTCGTTGGCCTGTGGGGGGTTGTTGGGGCAACGGTTACACGTGTCTCTGTTTGTGCACGCGTCATGGTGGTCTTTGACCTGCCTCCGTTGCTGTTGTGGGATGGACGTTAGTGTTGGTGTGTGTTTGGGATGTGTTTCCACTGCCAGTACATCTGTGGGGGGTGGGGTTGGCACATGTTCCTCTTTGCGGGGAGCCCCATCCTGGACATTTGTGTCATGCGTCAACACTTGGCACATGCCATATGTCCTGTGCTATTCCCACAATCGTGTATGCCTTCCTGCATTACTACTGCGTGTTACTGGCAGTTTGTATCTGGTACGCATGGCTATTATGTTGGATAGCTTGGCCTATTCCCATGCTATGACATACCCATTCATCCAGGCATATACATGTTATTTCATCCTTTGCGTTGGCCGTGGGTGTTTGGCCATCCGGCAACGCTATTCTCAACGTGTGATGTCCCACCTTCACCTTCTGTGCATGTGGCACCCTGTTGGGGCATCCTGCTTGGTGGGCAGATGTTCCGCCGTATGTGTTGTGTTTGACATGTCTGCATAGCTAATCATCAGTACGGTGGCTGAACATACTGCCTTGTCCAGATGTGTACAGTTATGGGCACCGTGGCGTGTGCATGCCTATGAAGTTTCGACAGGTCCATACCACATGCGGGATGTACACATTCTGCCGACACATTCACATGCAGCCATTTGGATATCTGTACCTGAGGTGGGATGTTAACATGAGGGTAACATATTTGCCCGCGTGGCACTGCCTAGGACAATACTTCTTACTAAATTTCAGGTATACCCGTGTGTAGGTGTGCAGCTGCAAGACTGCTAGCTGGGTTGGGTGCACGGTCATACATGGGTGCGGGTTACATGCTATGACGGGGCTGTTGTGTATTACATTTGCATGCATGGGTTCTGCTTCTGGATATTACGCTTAGGCATACGCCGTCCTATGTGTATGCGATGGGCACGTTGCTGGGTGTAGTACATGTTGCTATGCACATGTTTGTCTGTGTTTAGGGTATCTGGTTTCCTTCTTGTTGTTATATCGACACGGCTACCTGGCTGTGTACTCTCACTACTGCTGGTGACCATGCCCATGTGGCTAGTTCTGTGTAGGTGCGGCGCGCTGACATGCTGCGGTACACCTTCACTGGGTATGCCCACTGACAGTGCATTGCGTGACGGACACGGTATTACGTGTATCCTTTGTTCCTTGGACGGGTACAATTTGGACTTCGTGGGTTAATGTTTGGTTCTTCGTTTTGTGTGGACGGGTACTATGTTGCATACTCTGCGTACGTTTCATTATCCACGGACCCTGGCTGGTGCGGTTAGTATTGCAGGCGGCCTGTGGAAGTCAGCACTTTAGGTTGCTCATTGCCTGCCGGCTTGGCCACGCCTACGGCCGCATCCTACTTGGGCTCGCTCACGTGCCCTCTGCACGTGTCTGTGGTTGCGGCGCGCACTCATTACTATGCATATGGCGCTGCTACGCCGATTATACACTGCACTGCCGGCGCAAGCCTTACACCGGCCTTGCGCCGAGCTTCATGAATCCCGGGGTACGTATAAAAATATTTAAAAAATTGTAAATAGTCCCAGAGTGGTGTTACAATGTAGGAAACACCAAACCATGATGAAATAAACATGTTTATGAGTCTGTGGGTGTGGTTTTGATTATATGAAAAAGTAATGGCCACATTAAAAATATGTGCTTAAATGATAAAATGTACTATACAATCATATTACTCCTCAGGTGGACCTACTGAGTCTATTGCTTCAGCAAATGATAAAAGGAGGGCTCCCATATGGTGTGTCAGGTACCAGCACAACCACATGAGGGAGGTCATGCCTAAAACTTTCACTGGACAGGAGAATAAACTGCTACTACAGGCTCTGTGCACACATGGCATACACCTCCTGAGCAAAAGTACTCCAGACAAACATAACAGAGAGAAGATTTAGCAGTGACTAGTGTAGCATGTGAATATTGCTGTTAGCCATAGGAGGTCCCTACAGCAGGTGTGCCAGAGGACTGCTGATATGGCACTCGCTGTAAAGTAGAAATCATGAAACACTGTGATAGTTCCACCAAAGGGACTGAACCACCAACAAAATGCAACTAGCAGAGTTTGAGGACCTTTTGGTATCACTCAGCAACCAGGACTATCAGCCCACTCATACCTGGGATGGGCTTGGATATGGGATCACGTCTGGAACCAACCACCTGCGTATCAGTAAGGGAAGCACCAGGTTAGTAATGTGTATTAGTTTAGATTACAGCACACATCACTGAATGAATGAAGACAGGGTTCGACCAAGGCCCACCTGAATATCTGTCCACATGACAAGCTATAGCTTCATTTTAACAGACTGTATTACTGCAATTTTTATGAATACCAGTATATGACTGAATATGTGTGTATGTGGGTCACCAATGCTGTCATGTCTTTTCATGCTTTCACAGGATGTACTGGTACAGAGTCCAGCAGGATAAGACAAAAAGCTGAAATCAGCAGAGTTTCTATGACGAATAACAATGGGGCATGCAAGTGACATGATCCATTGACACAGCTGCACTATCTGTAACACCCCATCTCACACCCCCTCTGCAGAGGCCCTTGTAGGAGTACTTACTGGGCAGACAGTCTCCTCAAAGTAAGACAAAAATCCTGTATCTGAAAGGCCCACATGGGCTCCACCTATGTCCCCAGCCCACACACCATCTGAAATGTACAGTACCACTTAGGTCGGTATGCCCACCATAGGGTAAGGACTAAAGCGACTAGACTGCACCGCAACTGCAGGACTCTCTCTCTGATGTGATACTAAGATGCAACCAATGAAGGTATAGATCAGTGATCCAGGCACAGATACCTGCTATGCCCTGTATTGTCTGGATAATGAGCATGCTCCATGGCCTGTGGGACAACATCCATCAATAGCACAGTGACTTGGAGTAATTGGGAGGGGGAAACATTGTGGCCAATGTTGCTGATGGCAAATGTTGTCTCCACTGGTATCTTTACAAGGCACACTGCAGCTACCATCTGGTCTAGCACTGCAGGTCATGCCTTTCTTGGAAGCGAGATGTTTCAGGTGAGACGTGGATAGACAAAAGCAGTCCTTACAGGTGAGATAGCTTCACTAATGCCTGTGGGTATGTAGTTCATGACTTCTTGTCATTCATGTCATCTAGGTCATGGGCAGCATCACTCCTTGGGTTCAAAACATGGCATGTCATCTAATAATTTGAGCAATCTTTAGCATTGCTCTTTTCTAGGACTGGAATATAAATAGACTTTTTTCCAATCAAATAAACAATTTTTTGTTTTCCAAATTTGCTGTCAGACCCCAAGCAGCAGTATAATAGCATTATTTTGCAGGGCATTCAACAGTTCAGCTGGAATTGCATCATTTCCAGCAGCTTTGTTATTAGAACTCATTTAACTTTATTCCTAAAATGTCTGCATCGAGGTTCATAGGTATGTACTAGGCTAACAACCACTCAGGCCATTTTAAGCCTAGCCATGCATCCCAAAGCTCTGACAAGCTCTGGTACTCTTGGTACATGTAAGTAGGGGCCTGGGTGAGGAGCCATGTACAGGCTGCCTGTGTCCATTAGAGACATACATGCCAAAACAGGGATGAATTTCCTGTTTCCTATTCAATTGTCCAAGTTCAACATGAATTGGGTTAAGGAAGAACTCTGCTTCACATGGATGGGGAGCTTGTCCTAAAGAAGGAGTAGTCTCTGGGGTAAATACCTGTCTCTCCAGCAGGAACAGTTTATAACACAGGCAAGGTTTAAGTCTTTAGAATAGGTAACTCTGGTGTTGTTTGTTTTGCAGATATGTAGGAGGTACATCAGGGTGGGGTCTGACAATGCCTTGCATGCCAGGCAGAGATCTCCTCTCAGCAGCCTCTAGGAGACAGAATACAGGGATAGGATTTTGAAGTGGTCTGCATACGACATGTTACTTACACCCTGTATTCTTTTAGTGAGGAACCTCTGTGGATGCTCCAGTTCTTAGATGCGCCTGGTTAGATACATAACAAATGGCATATTGCATTCAGTGATAGGTCTGATGAATGCTGAATACAGTGGAATAATGACCCCTTGGACCTATATGCCATACCTTTGTTTTTAAGTTGTACAACATTGAATGATTTCCTCACTATTGTACACACAGACAGTCAAAGCCAAGATTACTGTCTATGAGTGTCCCTAAGTCCCTGACTTACTGGGTCGACTGTCAGGGGTGTGTTTTCAATATGATAGTTTCCAGGGATGGATGACTTCCTGAAGGATATTATTATGCTTTTCTTGACATCTAGTTTTAGTCCATTACTTTGACAATTATTTGCCTGCATCAGCCCTTCCTGGAGAATATGTATGTCAGTGGGGATTTCTATGACTTCTCCTACTTTTCAACTGTTTGCAAATTTGGTCAGCCAGAGGCCCTTGACACTGGGCTTGACTTCAGAGAAGTAAATGTCAAAAAGGAGCAGTCAAAGAACTGATTTCTGAGAGGGTCCACTTGACAATGGTCTCTTTGTACAGGTGGACTCCATCATCATCATTCTCTTTCGGCTTTTCCCGTTAGGGGTCGCCACAGCGGATCATCTCTTTCCATTTCTTCCTATCCTCTGCATCTTGCTCTGTCACACCAACCGCCTGCATGTCCTCTCTCACCACGTCCATAAACCTTATCTTAGGCCTTCCTCTATTCCTCTTACCTGGCAGCTCCATCCTTAGCATCGTTTTCCCAATATACCCATCATCCCTCCTCAGCACATGTCCAAACCAACGCAATCTCGTCTCTCTTGCTTTGTCTCCAAACTGTCCAACATGAGCTGACCCTCTAATATACCGATTCCTAATCCTATCCATCCTAGTCACACCGATTGCAAATCTTAACATCTTTAACTCTGCCACATCCAGCTCTGACTCCTGCCTTTTTGTCAATGCCACTGTCTCCAACCCATATAACATAGCTGGTCTCACTACACTCTTGTAGACCTTCCCTTTCACTCTTACGGATATCCGTCTGTCACAAATCACTCCTGACACTCTTCTCCACCCATTCCACCCTGCCTGTACTCTCTTCTTCACCTCTCTTCCACATTCACCATTACTCTGAACTGTTGATCCCAAGTACTTAAACTCGTCCACCTTTACCAACTCTACTCCCTGCATCCTCACCATTCCTCTACCCTCCCTCTCATTTACACACATATATTCTGTCTTAGCCCTGCTGACCCTCATTCCTCTGCTCTCTAGAGCATATCTCCACCTCTCCAGAGTCTCCTCAACCTGATTCCTACTCTCACTACAGATCACAATGTCATCTGCAAACATCATAGTCCACGGGGCCTCTTGTCTGATCTCATCTGTCAACCTGTCCATCACCACTGCAAATAAGAAAGGACTCAGAGCTGATCCTTGATGTAATCCCACCTCCACCTTAAACGGATCTGTCACTCCCACTGCAGTCCTCACCACTGTCATACTACCCTCGTACATATCCTGTACCACTCTTACATACTTCTCTGCCACTCCCGACTTCCTCATACAATACCACAACTCTTCTCTAGGCACCCTGTCATATGCTTTCTCCAAGTCTACAAAGACACAGTGCAACTCCTTCTGACCTTCTCTGTATTTCTCCATCAACACTCTCAAAGCAAACATTGCATCTGTAGTGCTCTTTCCTGGCATGAAACCATACTGCTGATCACTAATCATCACCTCCCTTCTTAACCTTGCTTCCACTACTCTTTCCCATAACTTCAAGCTGTAACTAATCAGTTTTATCCCTCTGTAGTTACTGCAGCTCTGCACATCACCCTTATTCTTAAAGATAGGCACCAAAACACTTTTTCTCCACTCCTCAGGCATCCTCTGACTTTCCAAAATTTCATTAAACAATCTAGTTAGAAATTCCACTGCCATTTCTCCTAAGCACCTCCATGCTTCCATTGGTATGTCATCTGGGCCAACAGCCTTTCCATTCTTCATCCTCTTCATAGCTGCCCTTACTTCCTCCTTGCTAATCTGTTTCACTTCCTGATTCACTATCCCCACATCATCCAACCTTCTCTCTCTCTCATTCTCTTCATTCATCAGCCTCTCAAAATACTCTTTCCATCTACTCAACACACTCTCCTCTCTTGTGAGTACCTTTCCCTCACTATCCTTTATCACCCTTACATGCTGCACATCTTTCCCAGCTCTGTCCCTCTGTCTAGCTAATCGGTACAGGTCCTTTTCTCCCTCTTTAGTGTCCAATCTCTCGTACAACTCTCCATATGCCCTATCCTTAGCTTTTGCCACCTCTCTTTTTGCCATGCGCCTCATCTCCTTATACTCATGTCTACTTTCTTCATCTCTTTGACAATCCCACTTCTTCTTCGCCAGCCTCTTCCTCTGTATACTCTCCTGTACTTCCTCATTCCACCACCAGGTCTCCTTGTCCTCCTTCCTCTGTCCAGATGTCACACCAAGCACCTTTCTAGCAGTCACCCTTACTAGTTCTGCTGTAGTTACCCAGCTATTCGGTAACTCTCCACTGCCTCCCAGTGCCTGTCTTAACTCTTCCCTAAACTCCACTTCACAATCACCCTTTTTTAACTTCCACCATTTTGGACTCCATAATTCTAAATTCCTGGGTCTGTCTGTGATCCAGCCTGCTGTCCACTGGGTTACATAAAGATTTATACTTGACCTCTTGAGTTTGTCAACAATGCACAAGTGAGGTATTATACCAAATGCCTTGGCCAGGTCAAGGTAGTCAGTGCAAACCATTTTGCCCTCATCCATTGCTTTGGTGAACTCCTCCAAGAAGTCCATTATATTGAGTAGGCATGATCTGCTGTTGCCAAAAACTAACTGGGTTGGTCCTGTGCCTGGAGATTTCCTATGTCATTATCAATCATTTCCATTAGCCTTAGAGTAGTTTCTAAACATTCCAGAGTTAATTGATGTTCCAGGTTTTATTTTACTTCAGAGGAGACCATTTTGTAGTCTGACCTTACCAGATAGGACACTACATTAGGGGACATGCAGCGCTCTTCTTTATTAGAGATGACCAGATCCAGTATGTTCACACCCATGGTTAGTGTATTGACAATATGGTCCAGTGTGTTTGTGTTTGCAAAATCCAGGAATCCCTGTGCCTGCATATTTGCTGTCATATATGTTTCAGGGTTAATCATGGGGAATTAAAGTCACCCATGAATATGATATTGGTTTGGACAGTGAATGTTTCCAGTAAACCTAAATCCATCTTACTGGTTTCCTGGGTGATAGAAGGGCATGCATAGCTTACAAGGAAGTGGTGTGGGATTCTGTCTATGTTAATATGAACACAGATAAGCTCAAGTGCATTGTTCCTATCTGAGCAGCCTTGAGTTATATTTAGGCTCACAGGTGTTTACTAGGCTAACAACCACAAGGGTTTTTTAAGCCTAGCCATGCATCCCAAATTTCTGACAAATTCTGGTACCCTTGATAACTGTAAGCAGGGACCTGGGAAATTAACCATTTACAAGCATGGGCCTGGGAGATGAACCATTTACTGGCTTGGCTGTCTGTGTCCATTAGAGACATAGGTGCCAATCAAGGGATGAATTTCCTGTTCCCCATCCAATTGTCCAACTTACACTTTATTTGGGTTAGGAAGGAATGCTGCTTCACATGGATGGGGAGCCTGTTCCAGACAAAGTGGTAGTCTCTGAGATACATACATGTCTCTCCAGCAGATCTTAAATATTACATGCAAGGTCTAAGTCTTTAGAACTGGTAATTCTGGTGCTGTTTGTTTTGTGGATATGCAGGAGGGCCATCAGTGTGGGGTCTGACAATGGCCTGTATGCCAGGCATAGATCTCACCTCAAAAGCCTATAGGAGACAGAATACAGGGATAGGGCCTAGATATGGTCTGCATAGGACATTTTACTTATGCCCTGCATTCTTTCAGTGAGGAACTTCTGTGGACTATCTAATTGTTGGATATGCCTGGTTAGGTACATACCAAAGGGAAATTGTACTCAGTGATAGGTCTAATGAATACCGATACAGTGGAATGATGATTTCCCTGGACCTAGATGCCGTACCTTAGTTTATAAGTTGCACAACATAGAATGATTTCCTCACTACTGCAGACACATGATGGTCAAAGGCTAGATGACTGTTTATATGTGCCCCAAGTCCCTGACTACTAGGTCAACTCTTAGGGGTGTGTTGTCAATATGATAGTTACCAGGGGTGGATGACTTACTGAAGGACACTATTATGCATTTCTTGGCATTTAGTTTTAGTCAATGGCTCTGACACTAATAGTTTGTCTGTGTCAGCCCTTCCTGGAGAACATATGTGTTGGTGCGGGATTCTATGACTGACCCTAATTTGCAATCACCTGCAAATTTAGTCAGCCAGAGGCCACTGACATTGGCCTTGACTTCAAAGAAGTAAATGAAAAAAGGAGCAGTTCCAGGACCAATCCCTGAAGGACTCCAGTTGTGACTGGCCTCTTTGTAGAGGGTTGACTCTCCAATTTTATCTTCCTGATTCATGTATGTCAGTCAGCTGGCTGTCCACTGAGTGACATAAGGATTTACACATAACCTCTTCAGTTTGTCAACAATGCCCGAGTGGGGTATTGTGTGAAATGCCTGGTCAGGTCAAGGAAGGCAATGTGAACAGATGTTCACCAGGTTAAGTAGGCATTACCTGCCCATGATGAAACCAAACTGGGTCAGGTTTAGTGTCTGGAGGTTTCCTATGTCATTATTGATCATTTTCATGATACTTCTTTCCATGGCTTTGCATATGAGACTACTGAGACTAATGGTTCTGTAGTTTTCAGCATCTGTAGATGGCCCACAGTTCTGCAGAGGGATGATTTTTGCTGTTCTCCAGTCATGAGGCATGAAGCCAGTTTGGATACAACAGTTAAACAGCAATTCTGGATGGCATGATAGGTCATATTTCATGCAATTTAGAAAGCATCCTTATCTGGGTCCATTGATCCAGTGTTCTTGGCCTTAGAGAGACCATTAAGGACCTGTTTCCCAGGGAGAGAGTGGTCAAGTTGGAGATTTTGTCAGCCAGGAGGTTTGCTATATCTTCTGGCTCACTATATGTGGCTCCATTAACAATGAGGTCTGCACACAATTGTGCATTGCCTTTGAGGATGCAGACATAGCTAAATAATGCATTGTGGTCGTCCTTGGCCTGGGAGTCCAACTGTATCTCAAATTTGGCTTTGGTTGACTTTATTTGTCCTCCGAGTTGTTTGTTTAGTTTGATGAGACTGCTTTTATCCTGCTAGGTGCTGCAATTCCTAAGTTTTGCCATGCTTTTCTTCCTTCTGTTATACACCTGCTGATGCTGTGATTCCACCAGGGAGGTTTGATTTTTGAGTTAGTTCTGTACTTCTTTCTGGTGGGTACAGCTGTCAGTAAGCAGCTATTAACATGCTTGTGTAGGGTTTCTGTGAACAGTTCTACATTGGCAGCAATGTTCTCAAGGTTATGGAGGCTTGAAATTTTGCCAGGCTATCACTTAATAGTAGGAAGTTAGCATTAGAATAGTTCCTGGATATTTGACGGATAGTTGGGGTTCCAGGTTTTATTTTTACTTCAGAGGAGACTATTTTGTGGTCTAACCTTACCAAAGAAGACATTGCACTACAGGTTGTGCAGCCCTCTCCCATATTAGTGAGGACCAGATCCAGTATGGTTCATCCCTTGTCAGTATATTGACCAGGGAGGATGTGTTTACAGATCCTGGAATCTTTGTGCCTGTAAATGGTGCCATATATGATTACTAGTTAAAAGTGGGGTAATTAAAGCCGCCCATGAATATGGCAGTGGGATGAATGGTGAGTGTTTCCAATAAGTTTAAATACATGGTATGGGTTTCCTGGGTCACATAGGGGGATGTATAGCCTGCAAGGAAGTTGTATTAGATTTTGACTATGATGATTTGAACCTGGAGGAGCTCAAGTGCATTTTCCTGTATTACCAGCCTTGAGGTATATTTATTTTTGATGTAAATCAAGTCCCTACCATTGCAGTAGCTGGTCTAAATGTGTGAAAGACATTATAACCATGCACTGTCAGAGTGCTGTTCACAGCTTTAAATTATGTATCAGTGACTGCACAGACATCAGCATTTTATAGGTTGAAGACCGCTTCTAGGGAGTGGAGTTTTTTCTTTCGACTCCTAGTATTGAGTAGTAACACCTTAGATTTTCTTGGTTTTGATTTGTTATGCTGGGAGTTCTTTCAGTTTGGGATTGTCTAAAAAAAGGCACTATGGGGAGGACATTGTTTCTGTTAGTACTGAAAAGCCTTGAGGGGAGAGGTATAAACCATTCCTGGCAAAGCTTCGAGGTTTGTTGACCATCTCCTTCCATGCTGACAAATATTGCATCCCCCTTACAATAACACCAGAAACTAACCAAATAAAAGAGTAGCACTTCAATAAACTAATAAGTAATCCAGATAGTGCCAGGGACCGTTGAAATACAAGTTCGCCCAGATTATTCCAAAAAATTGTAGACCACACAGGAAGCTGTATCGCAAGAAAACTGTATTAACGCTCTTAAAATCAATACACCATAAATGCGTTTTCATCCTTACACTTAGGACTTCATCAGACAAATTACTTCAGTTTAATCACATTTAAATAACAAGTTGAATAAATTTAATTAGGTTAATTATCCAATGAACTCTCTCTGTTAAAATTCAAATGAACACCAGAAACTAAGCCAAGTCAGTCATCATTTGTTTGTACTGTGATAAAATGCCACTCAATACTAGGCTCACACCAATCTGAGACACACATTCTGAGAGCTCCATGATGTATGTCTTCATACAGTCTTATAAGGTATGTCCCAGGTCATTTACTCCCACACAAACTATGACTGAGTCATATTTGTAATTGTGGTCCAATGACCTGAGTGTATGTGTAATGTGGTAGATCCTAGCCTCTGATAACTAACTGACTGTAACTTTCTCCTTATTCTGCCTGGTGAGAAGGACACCAGTCTCCAATGACCAGAATGTTGGATTGTCTGTTGGCGTGCCTTATGGGCTTGGAAGTAGAGGCTCCATGAAGTGTGATCTGTGTGTTGACGTGGGTAGTGTTTTGAAAGAGTGCATTTGTGGCTGCTAAGGATACTTGTTATGTGTATTTCATCTAGAAGGTCTTTGTGGTTTAGGAAGGTTACATTTAAGTGCATCAGCATAGGTGGGTCTATGTGGCTGCTTTGAATTGTGTGTGATGGGTGCAGTGTGTGTACTACTGGTAACCATATTAACATTAGGAGTACTTTTACATTCATAGGTGGTTACTCGGCTATTGATGCGAAGGTCTTTATAAGCCTAGCCATGTGTGCCCAATATAATGCTAGACAAACCCAATATAAAGGATCTTACTAAAACTTGAGATCTTTGTTAGCAACAACTGCCTATATCTAGAAGGGTCATAAGTGAAATCCCTGACAGGAATTTACAGTTTCCCATCCAGGCATTCAGGCTCCTCTTAAACAGGGTCATAGAGTGGTTCTGCTTGATGTGAATTGGTAGCATATTCCAGAGGAGTGGCAACCTCTGAGATAAATATCTGTCTTCCAGCAGGTCCTATTTGTGTCGCAGGCCAGTGAGTGACCTTGTCTCATTTGACTTGCAGATGTGCAGCATTTCCATTAGGTTTAGATCCAAGATTGCTCTGTAGGCCAGGCACAAGGCTCATCTAAGTAGTCTGTACACTACTGAGTACAGTGACAGTGACTCCAGTCTGCCAATGTATGTCATGTGCTGGACATCCTGAATTTTCTTGATTAGAAATGTCTGAGGTCTCTCAAGTTGGTGCAAGTGCCTGGTAATGTGCATACTAAAGGGAGCAATGTACTCAATTACCGGCCTTAGTTCCCAGGGTCTGTTTCTGTACCCCTTTTATGAAGCAAAACGTTGGTTGCTGTTTTCTATTCAGCAGGGGCAAAACCAGTACACAGGCTTTAGTTGAAGAGAGTAACTAATGACATTGCAAACCCATGTTTTAGACCATTTAAAACGCAACCTGGGATGCCATTCAGTCCCATAGAGACCGTGATTTTGGCTTTGGAGAAATCATTAATGATTTGCTCTTTAGAGATTCAAGGTGGGAGAGATGTAGATGGAATGCTTTGTGGAATGTTTGGAAGGAACAGGGGGTGAAATTTTTGCCAAACCTGTCAGCTAATAGGTTAGCTATTTTCACAGGATCAGCATCTGTGATGCCATCCACAGCTAGTTCAGCACACATCTGGGTCCTAACCTTTTAGGTTACAGATATAGATGAATAATGCCTTATGGTTATCCTTAACTATGGTTGCTACATTTTGTTCAACGTTGCCCTTACAGGATTTTACAAATTGTATTATTTGTTTGTTCAATCAGAGGAGGGTGTTCTTCCAGTGCTGGGTCCTCTCTTTTTTATTATTAGACAGCAACTTCTTCCTCTTGTTGTATAACTTATCAATACTAGATGTCCACCTGGGAGGCTTGTCTTTTCTTTAGGATCTTGTTTTGATCCTGTCAGATACAGAAGTGTCAGTACATTTGAATAAGTGATTATACAGTACAATTGTATATACCTTAGTATAGTTGTAAATGCCATATGTGGGAACAAATGTTTGGAAATTATTTATGCCATCCCTTAGGAGGGTATAATTAGCTTTGGTGAACATTTTTAGCCTTATTTCACCTAACAGGGGTTCAGGTGTTATAACTACTTCAAATGTGACTGATGTGTGATCAGATTTAATCAGTGAGGGTCCTATACTTGTGGTGGTGCAACCATCACCCATGTTGGTGAGGTCCAGGTCAAGAATATTGGAGTCCCTTGTGGGGTTGCATACTATTTGTTACAGGGCATTATTGTTAACAAAGTCCAGGAACCTTTGTGCATGCATGTTGGTACTTGTATAAGTTTCCCAGTCAATGGAGGGATAGTTAAAAATCACCCATGACTAGACTGTTTGCTTGTAATCTGATTGAGTAGGTCCAAGTTAAGCATCATGGGTATCATGGTATATTGAAGCTAATGATTATTTGAAGGGGGTCTTACCCACAGTTAGTTGAACTTGGTGCAACTCCATGGAGTTTTCTGTCTAATCAGTCTAGAGGTGTATTTATCTTTGATGAAGATAGATACTCCTCCTTTCATTCTCGCATGTTCATTTTGTGGTCTGAAAGTGTGGAAGGCACTGTAGCCTTGCAAGGCTGGGGTGCAGCCCTGAACCAAGTTTCTGTGACTGGACAGACGTTAACATCCTCCAGGGAGAGGAGTGCTTCCACAGAGTGCAGTTTTACCCTAGCGTTTAAGCAGCATAACATTTAATTTATTTGTGAGTGATATTTTCATGTCTCAAATTTTGTTCTTGAGACCTTGCCTAAAAAAGGCACAATAAAGGATCCAAGTGCCTTAGCCAGTAACCGAAAGCCTAGAGGTGTCAGGTGAAGACAATCTCTGGCAAAGCAGGTTACTCTATCAACCATGTCATTTCAAGCTGAATGGAACTGGATCCCCTTAGAATGAAACCAGAAGCTAAACCAATTGTTGAAGTCAATCTGTTTTTGTTTATAGGTTCATAGGTAGGTACTAGGCTATTGGCCCTAGGGCCTATATAAGCCTAGCCAAAAAGGTACCCTGGCTTTTGTCACCCAAGAAAATTATTTTCCTGTGCCCCTGTCAAGCAGAGCCACAGAAGTGATCCCCAGGGTAAATTTCCTATCTCCCATCCAATCATCAAGATTTTTCTTGAAGAGTGCTAATGAGGAGCTTTGTTTGCTATAGATAGGTAGTTTGGTCCAGAGTATGGGAAGACTCTGGGACAGGAATCTATCTATCCAGCATGTTCTATTTATTGTGGTGACAAGGTTTAAGTCCCTAGAGCATATAGCTTGGAGAGATTGGGATTTCTTTAAGTGGAGCATGTCCAACAGTTCTGGGTTTAACATAGCTTTGAATGTTAGGCAGAGATCACCTCTGAATAGTCAATATGAGATGGAGTAAAGCTGGAGTTTTTTTAGACGGTCTGCGTAGGGCATCTTTTTGAGGCCGGTAATCCTCTTTGTGAGGTATTTCCTGCGGCCTTTCCAGTTGTTGTAGATGTCTTGTGAGGTACATACCAAAAGGGGTGTTGTACTCTATAATGGGTCTAATGAGTGATGAGTAGAGTGGAACAATGACCTCTTTTTTCCTGGATGAGAAACCTTTTGTGATGAGGTGTGCCACGTAGAAGGATTTGCTGACTACTATGGTGATGTGATTATCAAAGGACAGACTACTGTCCACCTGTGTCCCAAGGTCTCTTATCACACTTTCAGTGTTAAGTAGACTGCCGCCTATGTAGTAGTTCATGGGTACAGAGTTTTTACCAAAAGGGGATGACAATGCACTTTTTGGCATTGAGCTTGAGGCCATAGCTTTGTCACCAGACATCTGGCTCAGTGAGGCCCTTTTGTAGGATGTCCACATCGTTAGGGGTTTCGATTATGGCTTCTAGTTTGCAGTCATCTGCGATTATATTGTGGCATCATCCTAGATGAGAGCAGAATGCCGCTCAAGGCTAGGGACATATCTGCCTGGGATACATATTCAGAGAGCTCAATTATGTCTCTCTTCATATAGTCCAGTGAGGTACATCTGAAGTCATTCACACCAAGATGAACTATGAACAGAGTCATAACGGTACTTGTTGTTCAGAGACTTAAGTGCATGTGTGATTTCTCAGATCCTGGCATTGATAGACAGCTGACCGTAACCTTCTCCTTTTCCAGCCTGGTAAGTGAGACATCTGTGTGCCTCACAATGGAGTCACCAATGACTAAAAAAATTGTGAGAGCTTTGCTTCCAGTGACAGCATGTAAATACATCTCTCACATACTTTATCAGGTTGTTTGAAAATGAACTGCTTGTCAATAAAAATGAGACAATTTCTACATTGATTCAGGATGCCCATAGCCACCATGCTGTATCATATCCATGGTAACAGACCTTTTTTTTTTTTTCCTTGATTGTTGGACAGTTGGAGTGGGAATATAAACTAATGTCAATAGTATCTGGTTTGCAATTCTGGGTGCAGCACTTGTCACTTTCAACTAGTTGCCCTGTGTGCAACTGGGTATTGGTGAAGTTTCAAGGGAGGACTTACAAAACAGTTATCAAAATCAAGGCAATACAATGAATTGCTATATTTATCAGTGTTGTTAAGACCATTTGTTATAGTACTACTGTGTATATTCCTGCCACCTCTTTTAAATACCTTCTATTTGTAAATCACAAAAAGACGCTGCTCCCAGTGTCAATAAAGGCTGTCCTCTGTATTGCTCCTTTTAAACATGTATGTACTTTCACAGTTCCATACACAAAAAAATTCAAAGACCTTATTTTATTAACTTAAAAAAATATAAATAAAACACGGATTTAGCGCTTTCATCTCCGTAATGGAGACTTCATCAGAATCATCTGTTCACAAGTATTCTCCAATATTTAAAGCAATACAATCCATCTCATTGGCTGGCCAATTAATACAAAGGTTTCAGCTTCTCATATTTTAACCCTTATATGTCAGTTTAACAGTAAATTCCTACTACCATATATATCGCGTTAAATAACTTGTTCTTATAAAAAATGCAGACCTTAAAAAATATACACAAAATATATCTAAAATATATATATACATATACAATATATTGTATAAATTTTATATATATATATATATATATATATATATATATATATATATATATATATATATAAATAAATTAACATGGGAGTCTGAAGTTTTCACACACACACACACACATATATATATATATATATATATATATATATATATATATATATATATACACACACACACACACACACACATATATATATATATATATGTATGTATATACATATATGTAAAATGACTCGGAATAATTCAAGGGGTAAAATACTTGGGGAACCAGTACTAAAATACATATACAACACATAGGAATCAAAAAGTTCATATTATAACATTCATTTACATAAAAATAATTTCCTATTAAAGTGCATATATAGTGCATGAATAAAGTGCTTTGTGTCTTTATAAGTATAAATATAATACCATATTAATTAAAAATCATAAAATATAGTTACAAATATATATAAAAATATAACAATATGCAGATGTTCTTATTCTTGTATTCTTTTACTAGGGACTAAAAATGTCATTGTTCTAAATTATGTCTCTTTGGGTCCGCTGAGAGAAGTTTCAAGGCCGGGCTTATAGAAATATGGTCATTTAGACCTGGACTGCTACATGCGTCCAGTCTAAGTTGCCAAATCATTTCTCGAAATTCTAACTTTGTCTCCCAGTCACCCCCTCTTTTAATGTGTCTAACCTCCTCCAGTACCCAGAATTTAAAATCTGCATCCTTGCATGTCAATGTGTGTCTAAAAAGGGCATTATTTTCATTCTTTTTATTAATATCACGTAAATGTTCATATATACGTACCCTTAAGTTACGTTCTGTTTTTCCAATATAGCACCCCCAGCAAATTTTACAATATGCCAAGTACACAACACCTTTTGTATAGCAACTATTATATGATTTACCCCTAATAATCCTGTTTATACTCGGTATTTCCAATTCCTTTGTTCCAGCTATAAATGGGCATTGTGCACACCTCCCACATTTGAAGGTACAATATTTTGGACATGTTCCACTTCTATATTCATTCTTTTTCTTTTCCAGTATGTTTTTCATATTCTTATTGCTTTTAAAGCTATATCTAAGTGGTTTCTGGAAAACTCCCACCCTTGTGGGTATCCTACTAAACAAATCCCAAATATCATTTATACATTTCTTTATCCAACCCATTTCATTGTGATATGTTAGTGTCAAATATGGTAGTTGTACTATAGTTGGTTCAATATTAGCATTACCATTCTTAGTTCCAATGGTTTCCCCACTAGTCAATAAGGGTAAATAGGTGGTACCCCATCCATTTATCACTAGTTCCTTAATAGGGTTAATTAACTCATCTGGGTACCCTCTTTCATTAAACATCTTGTGTAGATTCCCTATTTCATCCAAAAAACAACTTTATCAGATATCATTCTTGCTATTCTGATCATCTGTCCCTTTACTATATTCTTTTTAAGATAATATGGATGGTCACTTTCATAGTGTAGGTTTGAATTCGAATAGCATTCCTTCCTGTATATACTAGATCTATAGGTCTTTTTAACATAATCTTTCCGTAATCTGACATCTAAATAATGTATTTCATCTACACCAATCTCATGTGTAAATTGTAAAAAACTAGTGCTATGATTTATATAATACATAAATTCTGTAATCATTTCATCAGTTCCTTCCCATAGGATAAATATGTCATCCAAAAAGCGATAATACCCCTTGATATTTTGATAAAATGTAGACTTAAATACATATTGTTGTTCCCAGTATAACATAATAATGTCAGCATATATGGGAGCACATGCTGAACCCATAGCCACCCCATCCATTTGATGATATAAGTCCCCCTGAGAATAAATGTAATTGTATTTCAACACTAGTTCCATATTTTCTAATACAAGTTTGAATTCCTCAGTGGTCAAAAAAACAACCTCAACCAACATTTTTTCAAACCATGTAAGTCCTTCTGTATGGGGTATAACTCAAAATAAATCCTTTACATCTATGGTAAGGAAAATTATATTTTCTTGAATGGACTGGAACCAATTTTGTTCAAAAAGTCCCACGAATCTACCAAAATATGTGGGTATTCAGAATAAAACCTCTTTAATTTAGTGTCCACATATATCGCCAGTGGTTGACTTTTAGATCCTTGTGAAGAAACTACAGGTCTCAATGGTGGGTCATCCAGTCTCTTATGTATCTTAGAGATACCAAAAATAGCTGGTATTACAGGTTTAGGTACTTTCAAAAAATTGTACAGGTTAATATCAATCAACCCCTGTAACAAGTTATCCTCTAAAATCAAGTCTATTCTTTTATATGAAATGTTCACTTCATTTTTTGATACAATAACATATCTATTGTCCATGTCCGGTAATTCCAGCATTCTATTAATATAGTCCAACTGATCCATAAGTACAACCCCACCACCTTTATCTGGTTTCATCACACAAATTTTCTCATTTTCACTTAATTTTTTAAGTAATTTTCTTTCATTAGCTGTCAAATTAAATTTGAATATTTTATTATTTTTATATTCATTTCTTATCATGCTACTGACACACATCTCAAAATTCTGTATATCCTGGTGTAAAGGGGGTTATAAATACTCCTTTTTCTTAACATATTGCCCGGAGTATGTTGTGGGTCATCCTTGAATATATGTACCAAATTTAACTTCCTAGTAAATAGTTTTATATCAAGTATATCATCTTCAGTACCAGGTTTTTTTTGCTGGTACAAAGCTAAACCCTTTTATAAATAGCTTGAAATAATTATCATTCACAGTTACATCTGTATAATTATAAATATTAAAATTATTTTGTGCGTAAACTATAGTTTTCTTTCCATTTGTATTTGCTTCTTGCCCATCTGCATCAGTATCTATACGTACGTGTGAACTTTTGTGTCTGATTACCTTCTATTTCTGTTAAGTTCCTCCAATTTTTGTCTTTTATAATGCCTATTTTTAACCAGAATTCCCCTTAATTTTGTCAGTTGTAATTTTCTAGAGATTTTTTTTGTCTTTCAGGAGCTTATATGAAACAATCCAATGCTGGTTTGTGATTTATTTATTTAACATTTGTTTACTGGGAAAGCCTGACTTGAAACAAAGCCAATTTTTAGTGGAGGCCCGGGGAGAAATGCTCCAGACGTATGTCTTTGTAACAATTTACTGTGCAACTGCTTGTTAAAATAAGATTTATATTTTATTTATATTTTATTTTTTACCTCTGATTTACCTCTGATTTTTACTGTTTGTAGGGAGAAGGGAATTGCTTGAAGACAAGAAGACAGGAAAACTTATTTTGATTAATCTGTTTAGTTATTTTTTTTAACCACTGGTTTTCACTGTTTGTTGCTAGAAAGAAAAAGATTGTAGACAGGCAAACTCTAGCCATCCCAAGAGGCCTAATCAATTATAAATTCACACAAACTGTAGACAGGATAACCCAGACCATGTCTGAAATAGTCTAGTGCTGGTTTGTGATTTATTGTGCAGCTGCTTGGTAAGAGATTTATTTTGATTTATATTTTATTTTTTTACCTCTGAGTTTTCACTGCATGTTGTCAAAAATGGCAAGACGATAGACAGCCAAATTCTAGGCAAACAAAGGGGCTGAGTCAGCTGTAAATTCACAAAGACCGAAGACAGGACAATCCAGAGGTTAGCTTAAACAATCCAGCATTTTTTTTTTTTTATTTATTGTGCAACTGCTTGGTAAGAGTGGATTTATTTTCATTTATATTTTATTTTTTACCTCTGATTTTTACAGTTATACTGTGTTGTTACTGAGAGCAATGGCGATATAAAGGACATCTACCATTTTAGCGTGACTGCCACAACTGGTATAGTAGGTCAAAGTGATGACTTTAGCAATTACTTCCCCTCAGTTCAATCTACTTAATATTTTGTTGCATATTGTTTGGGTGATTTCTTCATACAATTTGACTCAAACTGCTAATTATTTTAATTTATTTGAATTCTGTGGTAACTCTTTTTTGATGATTCATTTCTTTTAAAATTCTTTGTTTGTAGCTGAAAATGGATTTCTTAAATTAGTTTGCTGTTAATGATTTACTAAATCACACATATCTTGTGCAGTGTAATAAATGCCATGTACATATAAAGGTAACACCTGATAAAACTGGTGATCTGTGTTCCTCATGTCAAAAGTTGGATGATTTGCTTACCATTATTAGAAGTAAATCTAGACTTACTGACGATGATTATCACACTTGTGGATTTGACACAACTTAGAAAACTGTTGTTGCATATATTAATGACTGGGCTGATGAGAAAAGTAATATTAGTCAAAATGCAAATAGAACACATTTAGAAAAGCAAGGGCCTGCTGGGTTGGCCGCTGTTAAACATGATACCAACAATGACAACTTTGGTTCAGTAACCTGAGGATTTAGAGAATATAGACAAAAAAAAAGGAATAATTTTACCACAAAACTAGTAGACCCTGGGTTACGCGAAAGTGCACTTAATCGAAAGTGCACTTTTGCAAAACCAGCTTCAGTGAACGGGCTACTACTGATTTTAGTGCAATAGTTACGGACCTTAGGGTTAGGGCACGGGTCATGGTAAGGAGATAGCTAGTAGGGCTATCCCCTTACCATGACCCACACCCTAACCCTAAGGTCCGTGACTATCACACCATAGTGGAGGATAGCCTGTCCTCTACTGTGGTGCAGTAGTCACAGACCTTAGGGTTAGGGCACAGGTCATGTTAAGGGAATAGCTAGTAGAGCTATCCCCTTACCATGACCCGTGCCCTAACCCTAAGGTCCGTAACTACCGCACCACAGTGGAGGACATAGCACATTTTCCTACTGTCCTCCACTGTGGTGCGATCCATTCGTAGAAGCTGAGTTCGTGAAAGTGCACTTTCGCGTAACTGAGCGGTCTACTGCTCTTTTTCAAATATGTGGTATTCGATGAAAAGCAATAGACCCATATATATATATATATATATATATATATATATATATATATATATATATATATATCTACACATACATACACATGTACATATTAAAAGGGACACCATTTTGTTATATAACACATGGATTACAGGGAATAACATTGTTCAATCAGAAAGCATTCAGTCTACAGAAAATGGCATAATTTTTTTCCAACAGATAAGACAGAAAAAAAGAGACAAGGGGCTGACCAAAAGGAATAAATCAAAACTGAATCCGGAAGGACTGAAGAACATTAGTGTAAGAAAAAAGAGGAGAAACACTTAGGCTGACAACATGGCTCAAGCCATGGATGCACAAAGACAGCTGGATGAGAATTGCATGCTTGTAAATGTAATAAGCAATGAAAACAGCAGGATTAATAAGACTAATTGTGATGAAGATCGTTCCTTTGTGAAAACTGATAGTACAGACACTACTGAATTAGAATTTGGAGATTGTGATCTGGTCTGAAATGATAACTGAAGTAACTGAAGATTCAATTATTATTTGCAGAAAGGATAATGAACAACTAATAGTGTTATGATTGCCAGAAACAAAAATGCAGGATGTCAGTTGGCCTTAGAATACCTTAATGTAAGGAAGTATGGAGCTGTTTTATTCATAGTGGTTCAAGTGATCTCATCTTCGAGGACTATCAGCTGTTAGTAGGGAACATACAGCCTTCTTTAGATAGTATAGCTTGTATAGGTATTAGGAAATATCTTTCACAAATCACATATAGAAAGAAGAGTCAGTTCAGCATGAATGAAACAATGTTTGAGGTAAAGAGCTATGTGAAAAAATTGCCCTTTTTAAAAAGTGGAAGAGTGGAGAACATCCAAGCTTAATTTTGTGCACACGTGTTTAGACAAGATGGCATGCACTTGTTAAGACAAGGGAAGAGACTTTCTGAAGCAGATATATTGCAATACTTGACTAACACAAGACATGATTTTTGCCAGGTCAGAAATTTAGAACTATACAGGCAGCAATATTTGATGTATTTGTGCTAGTTGTTATTGCTAGGACCATTAATGATAACCTTTTTTTTTTTCAATTGGAAATTTGCTACATTTCCACGATTGATGTTGTTATTGTTTGTGAAACGTTTAAAAGGACACTGTTTGGAAATGAGTTCTCTCAGGGTACAAATGTTTTTACTGTAATATATTCTATTAAAAATGAGGTGGGGTGTTAAAATGGGGATTAGAGATTGTTTTGACTCCAAAACTGTAGACTGCTTAATGGTTACAATAGAGAAAACCATGAACATATTACAATTGTTGGAGTATGTAGACCACCAAAGTTAAGTGCTGTTCACCTAGAGAAATTCATGCATTTCTTGAATGAAATACAGGCAGGGGGAAAATGGTTGGGGACTTAAATTTACCAGAAAAAGAGTGGAATTATATTGATTTAACAACATTTGCAAGGAAATTATTTACAATCATATGTTCAGGAAGAACAATCGTTTCCAATTGTAAAAAAACACTACCAGGGGAACAGATCATGTTGGACATTGTTTGTGCTCTGTGACTGTTACTTTGTGTCAGGTTTTACCATAAATATTAATTAATCATGGAGTTATACAGGCTAATTTGTTGCTAGATAATTCTGCCAAATTGAAATCTAAACCAATACACATAAGATTAATTACAGATTATATGGAAGGAAAACAGTCACAATGCAAAACTAACTGGAATAATGTGTTCAGAGGAAAACCTGCAGAAGGAATGCAACAAGCTTTGAAAAGGAGACTGAATGCAAAAAAAATGTTTAACATCAGAATATAGGCACATAAGATCAGGAGGACATAGTTCCATGTGGCATTACAAAGTCCAGTCAAGAGCCATGTGATGCTGCCTGGTGAAACTTCACTGAAAGCATTGTATAACTACACCATGGATTATAATTCTTACAGAAGTTGTGTAACTGCACCACGGATTATAATTCCTCCAGATGTTTTATACCTACACCACGGATTATAATTCTTACAGAAGTTGTATAACTACACCACAGATTATAATTATTGCAAGAGTTGTATAACTACACCATGGATTATAATTATTACATAAATTGTATAACTACACCATGGATTATAATTCTTACAAAAGTTGTATAACTACACCACGGATTATAATTCCTCCAGATGTTTTATACCTACACCACGGATTATAATTCTTACAGAAGTTGTATAACTACACCACAGATTATAATTATTGCAAGAGTTGTATAACTACACCATGGATTATAATTATTACATAAATTGTATAACTACACCATGGATTATAATTAGTACAGAAATTCTATAACTACACCATGGATTATAATTCTTACAAAAGTTGTATAACTACACCACAGATTATAATTCCTCCAGATGTTTTATACCTACACCACGGATTATAATTCTTACAGAAGTTGTATAACTACACCATGGATTATAATTATTACAGAAGTTGTATAACTACACCATGGATTATAATTCTTACAGAAATTGTATAACTATACCACAGATTATAATTCTTACAGAAGTTGTATAACTACACCATGGATTATAATTCTTACAAAATTTGTATAACTACACCACAGATTATAATTCTTACAGAAGTTGTATACCTACACCGCGGACTATAATTCTTACAGAAATTGTATAACTACACCACATATTATAATTATTACAGTTGTTGTATTACTACACCACGGATTATAATTCATACAGTAGTTGTATAACTACACCACGGATTATGATTCTTATAGAGGTCGCATAACCAAACCACTTATTTGACAACGTACAGTAAATATATGTCACTGTTCAGGTTAACTGGTCTGTGAGAGAATTAAATCCTATGGGCACAGCCACACTTTTTTGCCTGTCTGTAAGAAGAGAGAAAGAACTGATACACATTAAATAAACAGTCAAGCTCTCCTCTCAGTTTTAAAATCATTTCTTCAGCCTGTCATACAATTTGCTTGGTAGAAAACTTGAGCATGCAACATGGGATTCTGAACTACACTCATGGCCTTCAGAAACTGACATGCATTCAGAATATACTTACATCTAATACCAGTGCTCTGTTATCCTGCCTCAGTAACATTTATGGTGATGGGACTCACTGTGGCAGCTACACTGTGGACAAGAGCACAGTCAACCACTTAAACCAAACAGACCAACCCTGATACTGACCCCACTGAGGGTACAGATGATGTCACTAGTGGTGTGCTTTGATACCTACCATAGTCAGGTAAATTAGTCAGTTAACCAGAAAACTGCACATCCAATTTGCAGAGCATAGATTACAGTCAAGAGAAGTGAATGAAATTAAAATTCCCAGTAATCATATTTTCTTGAGCAAATTTTTATAAACACATATATACTTGCACAAGAGACTGTAAATTAGAAGTTTATGATGTTAGGCTAAATAACAGAGCATTAATTTGACTGATTAGGAAAGCTTCAGATTTTCTCCTGTAGCAGTATACCAAAAAACTGTTGCAGTTAAGAGGATAAAATACTTAATTTAGAGATGGGCATTTATACCCTGACAGAACTGGCTTCCAGAGATGTAGTTATAGGCCAAACATATTGGGATTATCTAGCAATAATACCATAGGTAGGCCAATTAGTGCCCTGGGCTACCCCAAGATTGGCACCCTCCAAACCTAAAGTTGAGGACCAAAAAAACACAACCTCCTAAGAACACAGAAAATAATTTTCTGATACTGTAACACAGTTACTATCGCACATTTACACACAATTACAAAAAAAAAAAAAACAACCTTGGAGTTAGAAAAGCAACTGCTTCTGACAGAAGTATGTGTTTGTTTTCAAAGCTAGAATTAATCGTTTACACTGAATGATGGGATAGTTCTATCCTTTCTTGTACGACAAATATTTTGCCAAATTTCAGAAGAAACTGGATAACATTATATGCTGTCAGGTTACTAATCACATTACCTAGTGAGAAACCTTAAGAGATATACTCTTCCCCTCATTTTGTGGTAGTTGCATACTCACCTTAGTTAATACAGAAGGTATACAATTTCTTACAGTTTTATAAGAGCAGCAAAGCAAGCTACACTTAACTCCCCTCAGCATTTTTTTCCTTGGGTCTGTTTATTCACAGAATTTCAAATATATTCTACTGTTATCTTTTTAAGGTAATGGTTACCTGAAATAAATGTACCACTTCTCCAATGAGAGCTTTGCGTGTCCCTGGATAGGCACTGTAAATGCCTATGAATGATATCTATAAGAGCATCTTTTTAAATAATCTGGCCATTTTACAGCACCCTATCCATATGACTCTTGTAATCTTCCTTTTAATATGCTTGCTTCTAGTATTACCCATGTATGTTGTGAAATCAATCAAATCAGAAATTACTGCAGACCGTATTTAAAAAGGACTACATAAACAGCTCCAAGATGCTAATGAATTTTGCTGAATTTATAAAAATATTAATTGAAACTTCATTGCAAGACTGGAAAGCTTACCCATATAGGGAATGTAACAAGCAAAGTGTATAAAGTATGAAGCTTTTGTAAAGTGACTCTGAAGTACTACATGTTATTACTCAAATAAGAATCTCTGCTGAAAAGCCATCAGTACTCGTCATGAGTATGAGCTATAACTGCTTTATGTTATGTCAGGATGGCCAAAAGAAAACATTTAATCCTTTCTTGCAAGCATCTCTCTGTAGTAGAAATGAAATGTCATTCGTCACATATTTGTTGTTTAAAGGTGACAGAGTAATAATTCCCTCACTCAAAGCAGAATATGTTTTTTAGAATCTGTGTATGAGCAAACACAAGAAGAGCACTTGCGATATTCTGTATTAACCTGGCATGCCACAGCATACAGTGCAAATGACAGAAAATGTAAGATTTTGGCATGTATACACATATATATACATATATATATATATATATATATATATACACACAGATACACAGAAAGAAAGAAAGAAGAGCATGTGCCAAATACAATTTGCCTTTATCCTGGATGAAAGCTGGTGTAGATGCATTTTAATATGAAAACTTTAAAATTTTGTGTTGAATGCTATTCTGTTTCAGGAAACTGCTCAGAGATACAAGTCAAAGAATGTCATTAAGTCCACTTCGCAAGATATGGTATACAAGAAAAGGTAGTGACTGATAACAGACCTCAGTTTATCAGTCATGAATTTTATTTGTGTAAAATACTATGAGAGTTTAGATACATGACCTCAAGTCCCACATATCATCAAAACCATGCATGTGTTCAACATATGGCACACATTGTAAAAAAACAATCGATTGAGAAAATCGAAAGTTCCAACTCCAATGGTTGTTATTTATCTAACTTGGAATATGCAGTACTCCATTATACTCAGTACGACTTAAACCTTAGCACGGATATAAATAGGACATGCTGGAGGGATAGATTTGTCACCCAGAGACTCCCTATGCTGTGTAATAAAATCCCGGTCCATGTGAGGAAGAGCACCTCGCTGGCTCTGTTCAAGAGAAATCTTGACCGGTGGATGGGAGATCATAGGTTTACCCCGGGAATCATCTCTGTGTCACTGCTGGAGAGAGGCACAACAAACTAATGGGCACAGTATTTTTTAACATAAGGGGTGGCGTAAGCCACAAAACTTTGGGCTAGGCTTATAAATGCCTTAGAGCGGATAGCCTAGTATAAACCTATGAACCTATGAACTATCCCTAGTTCAACTTTTAAAGGATGGATGTCTAAGATCAAAATTACAGCCTTTATTGTTGGAATTAGTAGCAGACAATAAAGAACACAGGACTCATTTACTACAAAAAAGAAAAAGTAATGTAACCAGAAACTGTAAATTTGAAAGGATAGGAAAGAATATGCCTTTGTTAAAAGAAGGGAAAAGAGAAGTATAAATGTGACAGTTCAAAAATTTTAGACTAAAGAAAAAATAAAATATATACTTCCAGAAATAAACTTTACCAGATCATGCTGGGTACAATGTCAGGATAAAATAATTTACTGAAGAAACAAGACTGTTACAGAAACTCTGATGCAGAGAACTACAGAATTATGCAGACAGAAACAATTCAAAGAAGTCTGGAAATTCCTTCCCAGCAGGCACAGCCACTGCTGCTGCAAATGAAGAAGTCAGCAGTCTCTTTCATGAACTGATGGTAAGGCTGACGTGACTGATTGGTGCGAATCGAATACCTGCCGAGTCTGCTGACGTGATTGAATGGTGTGAATCGAATACCTTATGAGTCCGATATAAACAGCCAATAGGACAATAAACAGAATAAATCTGACCGTATACCAAATCTGAAAACAGTAACAGCCGGTTCTGTTTAATGGGTTGCTAAATTTAGAGTCAGCAATAACAGTGTGATAGATACCTGTAAATACATTTTGGAAGAGTGATTGACTTTGAATCACTCTTTCAAAAAACATGAGTATCAGTCAGACTAATATCACAGACTTTAAAAACAGATTTTCAGACTATACCTAGCTGAATTAATGTTAATGTGCATGTTGAATTTTATTTTTTCTGTTAATTACATTTCCCATGACTCACATGATTAGCAATAGGATGTTTGAGGCACTATGTATAAATGAAGTGACAAAAACAGCAGCAGTGGGTTCAGGTACAAAAGCCGACTCACAGTTTATCTGATTCACCAGAGATGTAAGCACTTGGAATACTGTTTATACCTTTTGGATTTTTATGTGACTACACCTTTCATGTGTTTTATTGAATAAATTCTTGGATAAACTGTGAGTCGGCTTTTGTACCTGAACCCACTGCTGCTGTTTTTGTCATTTGGAGTTTGTGTGGCCTACTACGTTTTATAACTGAAGTGAATCAATTATGACTTTTAAAGTACTAGGGTGTAATTCATGATAATATGCAACGCTATAATAAACAGAATACCTCTACAATGGAGTTTAGCATAGTGATGTTGTTTGTCATGTGACATTACCAGTTCTTTAGTGTGTAGTAATTTGTGGTGGTATCAAGACCTCTGAATATAAATTTCTCTTCTGTTTGGTTGTCCTAGACTTTTAACTTAGAGACAGCATGGTATCAGTATCCTAAAAAGTACCATGTTGCATAATGTTTTTTTCGCAGAACAACTTGCATATTTTGCTTGTACCTTCGTTATTGTATCACGTTTTGAACTTCTGTCGCTGTATTGTATTTCTGTGCTCATTAAGATCAGTGTCATGGCCGAAAAGCATGAAATGACCTGTACTCCCACCCAGTTGACAAATATGGATAAAATAATTGTCCGCAGTTACAGTTACAACAGTATATGCACACCCACTGCCCTTACTGCTGCTGTCCTCCCACTCAGAGACCCTATTTTCCTGCTGCACCCACCTAATGGCTTCTTCATTTTCTTATACAGCTGATGCACTTCCTATCCATAAACTCCACTGACACAGGTCACGTTTCCTCCTAGGTACTTCACAACCTCTTCTAACACTGGCAAGTCCATCTCCTTGTTACCTTTCCTTTCAGAATAAACAGCACTGACCGGTATGGATGATATTTCAAACCAGATTCCCTACAAAATTCCTTAAATGTGGATAGCATTTCCACTAACAATCTCCTTCATTATATAACAGTAGCATGCAGTCATCTATAAAAATAATACATCTAGCTATTTTTTCTGTCCTCACCTCATTAAGCTAAGAAATCTCTGACCCTCTGAACCAACAACTACATCAGTAAAACAAAACAATTAATAACAGCTGTTATTATTTCCTTATAATGAGAAGGAGAGAAGGTGGGATGATGTGCAGATAGTGAATCATGAAGTGCAGTGGATTAGCAAGGGGGAAGTAAGAATAGCTAAGAAGAGGATGAAGAATGGAAAGGCTGTTGGCCCAGATGACATACCTGTGGAAGCATGGAAGTGTTTAGATGAAATGGCAGTGGAGTTTTTAACTAGATTGTATAATGAAATCTTGGAAAGTGAGAGGATGCCTGAGGAATGGAGAAAAAGTGTTTTAGTACCGATTTTTAAGAATAAGGATGATGTGCAGAGCTGTAGTAACTACAGAGGGATTAAATTGATCAGTCACAGCATGAAAAGAGTGATACAGGATATGTACGAGGGTAGTGTGACAGCGGTGAGGTCTGTGGTGGGAGTGATGGATGCGTTTAAGGTGGAGGTGGGATTACATCAAGGATCAGCTCTGAGCCCTTTCTTATTTGCAATGGTGATGGACAGGTTGACATATGAGATCAGACAGGAGTCCCCATGGACTATGATGTTTGCAGATGACATTGTGATCCGTAGTTAGAGTAGGAAACAGGTGGAGGAGACCCTGTAGAGGTGGAGATATGTTCTAGAGAGAAGAGGAATGAAGGTCAGCAGGACTAAGACAGAATATATGTGTGTGAATGAGAGGGAGGATAGAGGAATGGTGTGGATGCAGTGAGTAGAGGTGGCGAAGGTGGATGAGTTTAAATACTTAGGATCAAATGTTCATAGTAATGGTGAGTGTGGAAGACAGGTGAAGAAGAGAGTACAGGCAGGATGGAGTGGGTGGAGAAGAGTGTCAGGAGTGATTTGTGAAAGACGAGTACCAGTAAGAGTGAAAGGGAAGGTCTCCAAAAGGGTGGTGAGACCAGCTATGTTATATGGGTTGGAGATAGTGGCATTGACAAAAAGGCAGGAGTCAGAGCTGGACGTGGCAGAGCTAAAGATGTTAAGATTGGCATTGGGTGTGATGAGGGTGGACAGGATTAGGAATAAGTATATTAGAGGGTCAGCCCAGGTTGGAAGGTTTAGAGACAAAGCCAGAGAGGCAAGATTGCGTTGGTTTGGACATGTGCTGAGGAGGGATGCAGAGTATATTGGGAAAAAGAGGCTAAGGATGAAGCTGCCAGGTAACCAGAAAAGAGGAAGGTCTAAGACAAGGTTTATGGATGTAGTGAGAGACGACATTCAGGTGGTTGGTGTGACAGAGCAGGGTGCAGAGGACAGGAAGAAATGGAAACAGATGATCTGCTGTGGCGACCCCTAATGGGAGCAGCCGGAAGAAAAAGAAGAAGTTATTATTTCCTTATACCCATTCCAGACCTCATCTGCTCTGATCTCTTTATTAAACACCCCTTTAACCATCTGGTCTGAATGCAGAAAATTCTTTCCCCTATAACATATATGACAACCCTAAGACTTCCCAATATGCCATGTCAAAGAGCATTTCAGACAGCACTATTCCAATATTGCTTAGTTGATCTTTGTGGTCCAGTCATCAAAAATGAGAAGCTACTTCCAATGGTCAGCACTTGACCTATCCTTTACAAACCCCACAGGACTCAGTGGCTATATCAGAATATCACTTTGCAACTCCTATGCCAGCACCAAGGAAACATTTTTATATCTGTAGTGCAGAAAGAAAATGACTTGAAGTTTGTTGGTTCTTAGGATCACCTTACCTTTTGAAAGCAGTGTTATCATAATTTCTCAAATTCATAGCTGAAAGTTTACCAGCTGCTTTATTTTGTTAAATGTTCCTTTCCCTTGATAATTTAATTAACCCTGACAATTACATTTAATAGAATCTTGCTAACCACAGAGAGAGATGCCAGCTATATGGAAATATGCATTTATTGTTACAATATGCAAGAATGGCGGGCATGATATTATCTCTATTATCCCATTAGTCTAACTTCTTTATTGAGCAAGTATTTTGAGAGTTATCTTCTCTTTATGTTAAACCAAGAGGATACTAATGTTGTATTGGTAGATCTAAACCAACATGCCTTTATTAAAAAAAAAAAAAACTTTCCACATTGACTAAACTAGTAAAATTTTCTAACATGGTAAAGTGCTGCTTGCTGAGTGGTATCAGCACTCTTAGCATTTATTTTGACCAAAGTCATTTTATAGCATTTTCCAAGGAGTATTAATAAACTCTTTAATAGCATGGAATACCAATCGCTATAACACTGATTCGACAGAATGCTGACTAAATAATTAGCTGGTAATGTGTCAGATTGATGGTTAATATTCCAGATGATCCATATTTTGTTTATGCTCCTTCACTACTGCCCAATAATTACACCTTTTGGGTATCTAATTATGCAGACAGCATTAAAAGTTGTGTTTTTTAACACGTACATGTGATTCTGCAGCACTTACTTCTTATGTATCCTTATCTCAAGTATCTATTCTGGAACCTCTCCTCTTTTCTATCTACAATAACAAACTTTTTTTGACTTATAGTGATAAACAATTACTATTAAAATAGTAGCAGTAAAATACTAAATATAGTAAAATACTAAAAATCTCTGCCTGACTACACTCTGTTTCCCTCTGTCCCAGGGGCGTCCCTCAGTAGTATACAGAGCTTCTCTTAAACACATTCAGTGGTCCAACAAAAACAAAACAAAACAAAAAAAGCCTGAAGCAACAGCCTGCGTACAAGAACACGGAGAGCGGAACCCCATACAAACTAGTAAAAGCTACTGCAACTCCTTCTTTTATCAACAGATTGTGAGCAGTTCCCTTAAACACATTCAAAGGTGCAACAAAAACAAAACAAAAAAAAAAACCTAAAGCAACTGCCTGCATACAAGAACACGGAGAGCGGAACCCCGTACAAACTAGTAAAACCTACTGTAACTCCTACTTTTATCAACAGATTGTGAGCAGTTCCCTTAAACACATTCAAAGGTCCAACAAAAACAAAACAAAACAAAAAACCTGAAGCAACTGCCTGCATACAAAGACACAGAGAGTGTAACCCCGTACAAACCAGTAAAAGGTACTGCAAGTCCTGCTTTTATTAACAGACTGTGAGCAGTGTAGGTCTATTTTAATCTTCTATCTGTGATACTCCTATTGATTCTTCTGCTGTGCACACTACTGGACCACCTCACTTTCCTCCCATTTATTGTAGCAAATATATGCAGTTTCCAAAGCTTTGCATTTATTTTATATTCTACTTCCCTGATGCTCTACTAAATCTGCTTTTGAATGCACACAGATAAACAGATACCTTTAGGTACTGACCTGGGATAGCTGGTTGATTGTTTTTCTCTTCTCACAGCTTTCTCCAAGTCCTGGTTCATAGTCTCTCCCCTTTTCTTGTTCTCCTAACATAATTCTATTGTAAGTTTCCTAGCCCTGTCAAACCTGTTTTCTTACAGCTTTCTCCAAGTTTTTAGCCCACCCCCCTTCTCTCGGTCTCCTAACATAATCTTATTGTAAGCTTCCCTGCCTTGTCAATCCTGTCTATTCCCTCCCTCTTCCTCTTGAGAGTTTACTTATTCCTCCCCTGAGCTGCAGCACCATCTTTAAATACTTAGACCATCTGCTCCCCCTCCAGATTTCCTACCTTACTGATAGTTTTCTTTCCAGATAGCAACTCTGCAGTTGGTTTCAACCTGCTCCGTTCACCCTCGCTGAGCTTGAGCTCACTCTGCTCCCCTACCCGACCCCCACCCACCCCCACATCAATTACATTTATACTTTCTCTAGTACCTCCCCCTACCTCAGCACCAAATTATCCCACTCCAATTCACCTCTCATTACACCACTAGCTACACCTCTTCACTTCCCCTCACACTACACCATTAGACACACCTCCAACCAAACCCACACATACCCAGCATCTTAACTCACCTCATCATTACCCCATCAGTACAACCTCTTCTCCACCACCACATGTCACTATTGCACACTAATTCTCACTCCTTTAGTCACCCACAACCCATATTACAATGTCCATCTCTACTATCACTACTCTACTTAACTTATCACTCTCTTTCAATATCCTACTACATATAACCTCTCTACATTATTTTTCTACTTCTTCCTCCCACTGTCCATTATCCTCTCTCCCTATACAGTCCTTCTCACTTCAGCCAGCCTTTACATCACAAGCATATTATTATGTACCAGAGTAAACATCCTCCCCCACCATTGCCACAACAATAATATTTTCTCTCTAAATTATCCAATGAAAGTAAAAGGGAAACTAGAGTACACTACTTTCCTCTATACTGTAACAAACCTATCGCTATGCGGAGACATACATCCCAACCTGGGTCTCATCTCCTCTGTTCTGCAACCCCCCAACTCCCATAAATCAATAAACTTCACTACAATTAACCTAAAAGCATCAGAAATAAAATACCCAACTTCCATGCACGGATAGCCCACAACAAACCTGATGATCTTGCTGCAACTGAAACATGGCTAAAACCCTATATTAAGGGCACATAATTCCTTTCCCCAGATTTCACCTGCCTTAGGGCTGAAAGACTCAGAAAAAATGTAGAGGCATCTCTCTAATATACCCTATGACCTTCACTGTTGCCCCATATACAAAACCCATCCCACAGTTCTCCATAGCCGAACATCTAGTTTATTTCCTTAAAATGAATAATTGCAAAAACCTCTGTGTGATAGTCATTTACATTCCCCCAGGCAATAACATCCCAATTCTTGAGGAAATCCTTGCCTAGGCATCTACTAACATAAAAAATGAAACTATCATACTGGAAAATGTAAAACTCAACTGGCTAGACATATCCCCACATCACTCTAACTGCAATATCAATCTATATAATTTCACCCCAGTTAGTTAACATCATAACCAGGCCTAATAAAATTAATACTAATGGCTCAATCCTAGACTGGATGTTAGTGTCAGACCTAAATAAGATCATGTCTGCTGGTACACTCTCCAATAGTATATGTGACCACTTACCAGCCTTTATACAATGTGACTGCACCACAACAATTAATAAACATCAGTACAGGGTTACCAGGGATGAATCCCAGTTCTGTCCCTCTAGCTTTATCCAAAGGTTGCTTAGCATCAACTGGGATGTACTAAAATCACTTCCCCTTGATGAGGCAGTTGAGTTCTTCAACTCAACATTCCTCAGCATACTAAACAACCTCGCTCCCCTTAGACAAAAGAGAGTAAAGACCAACTATGCCAGTTGGCTAACAAGATCCACTAAGGATGTCATGAAACGCAGGGACAAATCATGGAAAATCTGGCAAAAAACAAAAACCCATCTGACCTCGCCCAATACAAACAGCTCCACAACCAGGTTAAGCACCTAGTACTACAAAACAAAAAAGAACACTACCTTACATTACAAAGTCAACACAAGCAAAACCCAAAGAAATTCTGGAGCTCTCTCAACTCTCTATTAAACCCAGGCTCCAGTAATAATCCTTGGCCAAACCCAAATAAAACACCCATTGAAATTGCTGCAACCTTCAACTCCTATTTCATAGATACTATAGCCAATCTAACTGCTAACTTTCCCAAGACCAACTTGTCCACCACAGACCTCTCCACAGCTAACACCAGTACACATTCTATTTCCAACTTTACTCTGTCACCACTACCCACCTTGACTATTAAAAATTTGCTTTTAAAACTCAAACCATGCACAAATGCTCCTGACAATATACCTGCCAAATACCTGCAAATCTCAGCCAACTCAATTGCTTACCCTATCAGCATACTTCTCAACAGATCAGCCCAAGAATCCTATATGCCCATCATCTGGAAAAAAGCTTATATCCTCCCTCTACACAAGGGGGGCCCAAACGTAGACACGACCAACTACAGTCCCATTGCTATACTGTCACCCATCTCTAAGATTCTGGAAAAATTTTTTAATTTTCAACTTCTTCACCATCTGACTTACAACCACATCCTCTCCCCCACCCAACACGGATTTAGGCCAGGCCATAGAACCACCACTGCCCTCATATCCTTCATGGACACTGCCAGCCGAGCCTGTGACACTGGTAAAATTGTATCTTAACTATTTCTTGATCTTTCTAAAGCTTTCGATAGTATATCCCACTCTCTCCTTCTAACAAAGCTCTCTAAAATAGGTACCTCACCTCAAACTCTAAACTAGTTCACTAATTACCTCACTAACAGGCAACAATCAACTAAATGGCCGCACTCTTGCTCCCCTTTCCTACACACCACCACTGGTGTTCCTCAAGGATCCATTTTTGGCCCACTTCTGTTTAGCATATATATCAATAACTTCCACACCGCACTCTCTCAAGGCTCAGTCATCCAGTATGCATATGACTCCACTACCATTTGCAGTGCAAACAACTCCTCACAACTAAACAAACTCATCCAAAATGCCCTCACCTCCACCGAAATTTGGATGTCTAATAATCATCTTGCCCTGAACCCCAATACAACTAAACTAGTAATCTTTGCCCCCAGAAAGTCCACACCCTTACAAAAAGAGAACTTCACCATTTAATCCCTAAATGGTATCACCATCAACATTGTACCTAGCAGAAAACTCCTAGGTTCATCATAGATGAAAACCTCACATTCGATCTGCACAGCCAGTCCAATGTCAAAAAGACATCAAAAGCTTGGCACTCTCTACCACCACAATCATCTACTCAGTGCATCAGCCCCACTTTGCCTTGCCTCTTCATTTCTATTAAACTCTTTCTTATATGAACAACATTCACTTATCTCTAAAGACCAAACTACACTCATGCTACAATAAAATTGCTAAGTTTGTAAGTAAGGCCTCTTACTCATCCCACCACTGCTTATCATTATGCAACCTAAAATGGCTTGAACTCCTCAACTATCTCACCTTTATCCAACTAAATACAGCTCACAAACTCATTCATAATCCATCCATGTGCCTGCTCTATCTTCTTTACTTACTTTATACCATCCTAGCAGACCACTCCAATCCAACAACCAATTGTTCGTAAATGTAGAAAAACCCAAACTTGCGGCTTGCCAGATGCCTTACTCCTTTACCATTGCAAAACTTTGGAACTCCCTCCCCCCAACACTTAGATCCACCCGCTCAGTAACCCTCTTCAAAGCATCCCTGAAACAACACCCCTCCTCATCTCGGCTGTGCAGATGTGCTAACACCACATCTCATATAACCAAACGTCAACCATCACAACTATTCTCACCCTCACTCTACTACTCTGGCATTCTCCTTTCACATCCACCTGTCCTTTTACTTACTCTGCCTCTCCATCCTGTCCACTTCCCTCTTCTACTAATCCTCATTGTCCTACCATTGATCTCTGCTGTCTACTGCCTTCTCTTCCTAACACTTACAGACCTACCATTGAACTAGGCAAGACATTCAGGTACTCTCGCAGCCTACCTTATCATACCACCACTTATATCTGCAACAATATCCACTGACTTTGCTGATTCCTGCAACAGGACTCATATAGCCTATTGCTCAACTATCACACCTCCTAAACGTGTGAATTGTTTAAGTACCTAGTCTAATTAATTCCTATATCTGCTATGCACCCACTGCATGAAGTGTCCTATATAAATTTTGCTAGCTGAAAACTACTCATATGGAAAGTTCTCATGTAAATACTCTGTATTGCTTATATAATACCTTTGATTTGAGAATGATTACTTATGTACTGTTTTTTCACCAACTGTATAAGCTGCCAATAATATGCACTAAATGTCTTTATTAATGTAAATTCTGTATTGTATGTGAAATGTCTTATATGTGGAGCTTTTCTCCCCAGGGCTCCGCTGGAAATGGGCACTTCTGGCCCAGCTGTTCCATCCTGGTAAACAAATGCAAATAAAATAAATAAAATAAAATATACTGTTTAAAACAAAAACAATGCTTTTTGCACTAGGCAAATGCTCATTTCTCTCTCCAGGCCTCTAAAAATCCTCAGTTATCTTAATAACACTATTGAAAATGTCACTTCATTCAAATACATAGCAATTTTGTTGGACCTCTTCTTAAATTTCCAACTCTACCTGGACTATGCACACAAAAAATTAACTCTCTCCTACATCAAGTAGACCCTGCAGAAATACCATAGATAAATGTATCTTACTGCCTCAGCTAGAATACTGTTTGCATTTCCATTTGCAGATTCATCACTCTATCACCATGAAATGAACACAAGTGTAAAAACACTGAAAACCTTAGTGGCTACCTATTAAACAATATCCTGACTTTCTACTTGTGTCTCAACTATGTAAATTTATCAAGAATGAAACCTTATCCTCAACAGCCTCCAGACTATTCAGAGATGCACCAACATACCACTCAGATATCTTAATCACTCATGTCCCCTCCTCCAACCCCCCCCCCCCCAAACTAGGCTTCACTGCACAGACCATGCTTTCTCAGTCCTTGGTCCAAAACGGTGGGAATTTTTCTCCTCTTATAGGTTCATAGGAGGTTACTAGGCTAATGACCCTAGGGCCTTTACAAGCCTAGCCATGTAAAAAACCCATGTGCCCTAATTGACCACAGTTAGATGGCCATTGTTAGCAGAGCGATTCCATGATCAGCTCCAACTACCCCTGTCCATGAGGGACATAGGTGCTATCCCCAGGGTGAATGTACAGTCACCCATCCAATTTTCTAGGTTGAGATTAAATAGGGTCAGTGAGGAGCTCTGCTTCACATGAAGTGGGAACTTATTCCAAAGGAGTGGTAATCTCTG